>NC_084583.2:25332500-25337500 GCF_033978685.3 Nerophis lumbriciformis | reverse complement strand
CCGCCTCAGGAAGGGAAAGCAGTGCACTATCAACACCGTGTATGGCGAGGATGGTGTTCTGCTGACCTCGACTGCGGGTGTTGTGGATCGGTGGAGGGAATACTTCGAAGACCTCCTCAATCCCACCAACACGTCTTCCTATGAGGAAGCAGTGCCTGGGGAGTCTGTGGTGGGCTCTCCTATTTCTGGGGCTGAGGTTGCTGAGGTAGTTAAAAAGCTCCTCGGTGGCAAGGCCCCGGGGGTAGACGAGATCCGCCCGGAGTTCCTTAAGGCTCTGGATGCTGTGGGGCTGTCTTGGTTGACAAGACTCTGCAGCATCGCGTGGACATCGGGGGCGGTGCCTCTGGATTGGCAGACTGGGGTGGTGGTTCCTCTCTTTAAGAAGGGGAACCGGAGGGTGTGTTCTAACTATCGTGGGATCACACTCCTCAGCCTTCCTGGTAAGGTCTATTCAGGTGTACTGGAGAGGAGGCTACGCCGGATAGTCGAACCTCGGATTCAAGAGGAACAGTGTGGTTTTCGTCCTGGTCGTGGAACTGTGGACCAGCTCTATACTCTCGGCAGGGTCCTTGAGGGTGCATGGGAGTTTGCCCAACCAGTCTACATGTGTTTTGTGGACTTGGAGAAGGCATTCGACCGTGTCCCTCGGGAAGTCCTGTGGGGAGTGCTCAGAGAGTATGGGGTATCGGACTGTTTGATTGTGGCAGTCCGCTCCCTGTATGCTCAGTGCCAGAGCTTGGTCCGCATTGCCGGCAGTAAGTCGGACACGTTTCCAGTGAGGGTTGGACTCCGCCACGGCTGCACTTGGTCACCGATTCTGTTCATAACTTTTATGGACAGAATTTCTAGGCGCAGTCAAGGTGTTGAGGGGATCTGGTTTGGTGGCTGCAGGATTAGGTCTCTGCTTTTTGCAGATGATGTGGTCCTGATGGCTTCATCTGGCCAGGATCTTCAGCTCTCACTGGATCGGTTTGCAGCCGAGTGTGAAGCGACTGGGATGAGAATCAGCACCTCCAAGTCCGAGTCCATGGTTCTCGCCCGGAAAAGGGTGGAGTGCCATCTCCGGGTTGGGGAGGAGATTTTGCCCCAAGTGGAGGAGTTCAAGTTCCTCGGAGTCTTGTTTACGAGTGAGGGAAGAGTGGATCGTGAGATCGACAGGCGGATCGGTGCGGCGTCTTCAGTAATGCGGACGCTGTATCGGTCCGTTGTGGTGAAGAAGGAGCTGAGCCGGAAGGCAAAGCTCTCAATTTACCGGTCGATCTACGTTCCCATCCTCACCTATGGTCATGAGCTTTGGGTTATGACCGAAAGGACAAGATCACGGGTACAAGCGGCCGAAATGAGTTTCCTCCGCCGGGTGGCGGGGCTCTCCCTTAGAGATAGGGTGAGAAGCTCTGCCATCCGGGAGGAGCTCAAAGTAAAGCCGCTGCTCCTCCACATGGAGAGGAGCCAGATGAGGTGGTTCGGGCATCTGGTCAGGATGCCACCCGAACGCCTCCCTAGGGAGGTGTTTAGGGCGCGTCCGACCGGTAGGAGGCCGCGAGGAAGACCCAGGACACGTTGGGAAGACTATGTCTCCCGGCTGGCCTGGGAACGCCTCGAGGTCCCACAGGAAGAGCTGGAAGAAGTGGCTGGGGAGAGGGAAGTCTGGGCTTCCCTGCTTAGGCTGCTGCCCCCGCGACCCGACCTCGGATAAGCGGAAGAAGATGGATGGATGGATGGATACTTCATGTAATCGCAAATTATGTTAACTTAAATATTGTCTAATTATGCAATTATCAAACATTCAAACCATTTTTTTAAATAGCAATAAATACTACTAATAAAGATTTCAAAGCAAGTTGTCCATCAAAGTGTGCAATGTAATAGTAGCAATAGATTTCATGGTAAAATTGTGAAATTTACTGTGGTTTTTACAGCATTTTTCTCTAAATGAAAAAAACTGTACTTTTTTTTCCCACTCTAATAAACTGTGGTGCCGTTTTGGCATTTCAAATCTACAGTTGTTTGCTGTAAAAAACAAAAGTGAGTCATACCAAAGACTATAAAATGGGAGCCATTACCTCCCTGCTTAACACTCAGCATCAAGGGTTGGAATTGGGGGTTAAATCACCAAAAATGATTCCCGGGCGCGGCCACCGCTGCTGCTCACTGCTCCCCTCACCTCCCAGGGGGTTATCAAGGGTGATGGGTCAAATGCAGAGGGTAATTTCACCACACCTAGTTTGTGTGTGACAAACATTGGAACTTTAACTTTAACTTTAAAAACAAACAAGCTGGCAGCTCAGGTGCCAAAATCTTTGTAATTAAATTTTACAGTAAAATTCTGCGATGTGGCCCTCAGTGAAAACAACTTTGACACCTCTGGTTTAGTGGGTCTCTGCGTCCCGCCTGCATCTCTCTGTGGTGTGTGTGAGTGACAGGATGAAAATCTCTGACCGACTTTGTGAGAGGTTATTTGGTGCCATCTGTTGGTTTCAATGTATACATATCTATACCCCAAATAAAAGACGACATGTCTTTTTTCTACATATGTTTACCGTCCATACTTGCCAACCCTCCCGGATTTTCCGGGAGACTCCCGAAATTCAGCACCTCTCCCGAAAACCTCCCGGGACAAATTTTCCGCTTTCCCACAATATAAACAGCGTGCCTGCCCAATGACATTATAACTGTAGAATGATGGAGGGCGAGTTCTTGGTTTCTTATGTGGGTTTATTGTTAGGCAGTTTCATTAACGTCCTCCCAGCGCGGCAACAACACACAACAACAGCAGTCACGTTTTCGTCTACCGTAAGGCAGTTCGTCTGCCGTAAACAGCAATGTTGTGACACTCTTAAACAGGACAATACTGCCATCTACTGTACATGCATATGTGACAATAACATCTAGGGCTTTTAGAGAGTGCAGTGCACAACTGCGCACACAACAAGGAGACGAAGCAGAATGCATCATCAGAGAGGGTGTTCAGCATGGTTAGAAAAATAGTGACAGAGAATAGAACAAGGATGGACAATTCAACCTTTTACTCAACAATGAGTAGATGAGTGTTATGTGTGTGTATATGTGTAAATAAATACCTACTCAGTGGCCTAGTGGTTAGAGTGTCCGCCCTGAGATCGGTAGGTTGTGAGTTCAAACCCCGGCCGAGTCATATCAAAGACTATAAAAATGGGAACCATTACCTCCCTGCTTGGCACTCAGCATCAAGGGTTGGAATTGGGGGTTAAATCACCAAAAATGATTCCCGGGCGCGGCACTGCTGCTGCCCACTGCTCCCCTCACCTCCCAGGGGGTGATCAAAGGGGATGGGTCAAATGCAGAGGACAAATTTCACCACACCTAGTGTGTGTGTGACAATCATTGGTACTTTAACTTTACTTTAACTTTAAATGAACACTGAAATTCAAGTATTTCTCTTATTTTTATATATATATATATATATATATATATATATATATATGTGTGGGAAAAAAAATCACAAGACTATTTCATCTCTACAGGCCTGTTTCATGAGGGGGGGTACCCTCAATCATCAGGAGATTTTAATGGGAGCATTCACATACCATGGTTTATATAGGGCACAGAGTGGGTGGGTACAGGCTGGCCTAGGGGCGTGGTGATTGGCTCATGTGTTACCTAGGAGGTGTTTCCGTCTATGGCGGCATGCTGTTACAATTTCGCTGCGCTTGTTGAGGGATGACAGGTCTGGACGGTAAATAATAAACAGTTTCTCTTTCAAGCATAGGTTGCATCTTTTATTACCACTATTGTAAGGTGTGCTGGATGCAAGAATTTGCCATGTTATTGAATATTCAACATTATTGTCTTTGAGGTCCCAAATGTGTTTGCTGAGTTCTGTGGTATTTCGCAGGTTTTTGTTCCTGAAAGAAGCCTTGTGATTGTTCCATCTGGTTTTGAATTCTCCCTCGGTTAATCCTACATATGTGTCGGAAGTGTTAATGTCCTTGCGTGTTACCTTAGATTGGTAGACAACTGATGTTTGTAAGCACCCCCCGTTGAGAGGGCAATCAGGTTTCTTTCGACAGTTACAGCCTTTGTTGGTTTTGGAGTCGCTCTGTCTGGGGGCCGACGGCTCATTTGCAATTGTTTTGTTGTGGTTTGAGATGATTTGTCGTATATTGTTCATGCAGCTGTAGCTCAATTTAATGTTGTTCTTGTTGAATACTTTTCTTAGGGTGCTGTCTTTGGGAAAGTGTTTGTCAATCAGATTGAGGAATTTGTGTCCAATGTTAGTTGAGACGTTTTTGCTGTATGGGGGGTTGTACCAGATGATGTCGTTTCGTTTTCTGTTCTTTTTTGGCTGGTTTCCTGGCGTGGGTTCATAGGTGAGGGTGAAATTGTATCCGCTTTCATCAAGGGCTTTTTGGTACGGGGGGGTTGCTTGGTCAAATTCAGCTTTGCTAGATGACAGCATCGATAGCCTTTTATTGATTCCGGTAGGTATTCTTTTCGTGGTGGTGGGTGGGTGGTTGCTGTCATGGTGCACGTATTGGAGTGTTGTGTTGGGTTTCGTGAATGGTTGGTAGCTGTTATTTCTCAGGTTGAAAGTGACGTCAAGGAAGTTGACGGTTTGCTTGTTGGCAATATATATATATGAAATACTTGACTTGGTGAATTCTAGCTGTAAATATACTCCTACCCCCCCCCCCCCCCCCCCTCCCCTCCCACCTCCCGAAATCGGAGGTCTCAAGGTTGGCAAGTATGTTACCGTCTTATATTCATTTCTGTACAATATGCTTCCAACGTTGTTAGGGGAAATGTTGCTTTTCTCTTCCAGCATGATTTAAGGCAATGACTAATTAGCAAACAACACGCTGCAAAATTGTGGAGAAGCTTTTCCACAAGGGTGGAATCTGTTGCTCTAACTGCAAAGAGAGGAGAAACTCCATACTGTTTATAATTGTAGTTTTATGGAGCTGTGACGGAAATGAGTCCTTCAAACAAACATATTAGTCAGCTCCTGTGGTCGGGCCTAA
>NC_084583.2:25250000-25330000 GCF_033978685.3 Nerophis lumbriciformis | reverse complement strand
TGTGTGGCAGGGAGAGGACCAGGAGACTTGCACATGTGAGTGTGTGTGGCAGGGTTAGGACCAGGAGACTTGCACATGTGAGTGTGTGTGGCAGGGATAGGACCAGGAGACTTGCACATGTGCGGGAATTGTCTGCTCAGCCCGGTCCAGGATTTATTTGGACTTGGGATGGAGCGCAACGCCGCACTGTGGTCATCAGTAAAATCTTTCAGCAGCTCTAAACAATCATCTTTTCAATTGTAGTCATTTGCAAACAGATTACTCTCATTTTCCTTTCTTGCATCATTCTTGTTGTTCTTGTGAAAGTGAGCACACGTACGATGAGGTGGCATCAATCTAACTGACAATATGTTTATCATGCTGCTTGTAATTTGCAGTAATATACACCAGGAGTTGTAATATTTTGACTAGTACTGTCAACATACTTGCCAACCTTGAGACCTCCGATTTCAGGAGGTGAGGGGTGGGGGCGTGGTTGGGGGCGTGTTTAAGATATATATATATACCGTATTTTCCGCACCATAAGGCGCCCTGGGTTATAAGCCGCGCCTTCAATGAACGGCATATTTCAAAACTTTGTCCACCTATAAGCCGCCCCGTGTTATAAGCCGCATCTAACTGCGCTAAAGGAATGTCAAAAAAACAGTCAGATAGGTCAGTCAAACTTTAATAATATATTAAAACCAGCGTGATGTGGGCGCGCATGGAGTCGTATATCAACATGGACGGAGCTGCGTGAAAAAAGCCACCCGGCCTCTTCGCGTAAACTTCCCTTAACCACTCGCTCACCTTTTCTTCATCCATCCATCCCTTCGAGTTAGCTTTTATGATGACGCCGGCTGGAAAGGTCTCTTTTGGCAAGGTCTTCCTTTTGAATATCACCATGGGTGGAAGTTTCTGGCCATTAGCATGGCAAGCTAGAACCACAGTGAAGGATGACTTCTCATTCCCTGTGGTGCGAATATTCACCGTACGTGCTCCCGTTGTATCCACAGTGCGGTTCACAGGAATATCAAAAGTCAGTGGAACCTCGTCCATGTTGATAATGTTCTCTGGCCGGATCTTTTTTTCAGCTATCTTGTTTTTACAATATGCACGGAAAGTAGCCAGCTTTTCTTGAAAGTCTTTAGGCAGTTGCTGTGAAATAGTAATCCGTGTGCGGATGGAGAGATTGCGTCTTTTCATGAACCGGATCCCTGTCGCTTAGTAGGAGCCATTTTGTGGTCTTTACAGATGTAAACACACAAAGGAAATGAAACGTAATATCCGCGCGCTTCCTCTTCTTCTACGGGGCGGGTGGTTGCTTACAGTAGAAGAAGAAGCGCTTCCTCTTCTATGGGGGCGGGTGCTTACCTTGGCGGTTGCTTGCGTAGAAGAAGAAGCGCTTCCTCTTCTACGGGGAAAAAAGATGGCGGCTGTTTACCGTAGTTGCGAGACCTAAACTTTATGAAAATGAATCTTAATATTAATCCATATATAAAGCGCACCGGGTTAAAAGCCGCACTGTCAGCTTTTGAGTAAATTTGTGGTTTTTAGGTGCGGCTAATAGTGCGGAAAATACGGTATATAAGAAATACTTGACTTTCAGTGAATTCTAGCTATATATATATGTATTTTATTACATATATATATATATATATATATATATATATATATATATATAAATAAATAAAATAATACTTGAATTTCAGTGTTCATTTATTCACACATATACACACACATAACACTCATCTACTCATTGTTGAGTTAAGGGTTGAATTGTCCATCCGTGTTCTATTCTCTGTCACTATTTCAGGACACACACATTATACAAATATACATTATAAAATCAATAAGAAAACGGGAGCTCTAATTTGGGAGTCTGAATTAGGATCAGAAGTTCCTATATAAACATTGCGCACTTTTGCCTTTTTGTATTGATTACTGCAGTTGTGCACTGGATTCATTCACATGTACAAACTACAACTCAAACACTTTAGAGTTAGGTTCCACCATCAGAATGTGTACTTAAACTTATAAAGATCACATGGATATTATTCAGTGAGTTGATTCACCAAAACTAACCTGTTATACAGGAGGAAAAAGCACACAGGACGTTTCAATTGTTCACAGACTGGTCGCTCTCATCAGAATGACAAGACACTTCCGGTCTGCAGGTGATAGCATTCAATTGGGAAGAAACGCCCTACTGCCCCCTACTGACCAATGTGAATACTGATAAATGTGTAATGACAGCTCCAAAAACGAATTCAAACCACAAAATAAAATAAATAAATCAACACAAAAATGTGACACATTATGGGTGGGTCACATATGCATGTACAGTAGATGGCAGTATTGTCCTGTTTAAAAGTGTCACAACATTGCTGTTTACGGCAGACAAACTGCTTTACGGTAGACGAAAACTTGACTGCTGTTGTTGTGTGTTGTTACCGCGCTGGGAGGACGTTAATGAAACTGCCTAACAATAAACCCACATAAGAAACCAAGAACTCGCCCTCCATCATTAGCTGTTTATATTGTGGGAAAGCGGACGTGAGAACAGGCTGTCAACACGTCACTCAGGTCCGCATGGAGCTGCAGGGGGCGTGGCCTCCAGCTCCGCCTGAAATTCGGGAGATTTTCGGGAGAAAATTTGTCCCGGGAGGTTTTCGGGAGAGGCGCTGAATTTCGGGAGTCTCCCGGAAAAATCCGGGAGGGTTGGCAAGTATGACTGTCAAAGAGGGCAAAGATTTTGGCTCTCACGGTTCCAAAACAGCTTTCTGCCACTGACTGGCTTCAGCTATTGTTCTTTGTGCTTCGTGGAGAACCAGGACCAGTGTCAGGTTCAAACACTGATGACATCTAATAATCAGACAAGAAGCAAGGAATCATGTAGAGACAGAGTTCAATGTAACTCATGAGGAGACACGTGTTTTGGGCTGTATTCTAGTTACAGAACCAAACTACGTTCTAAAAGTCCAGCCCGCGTGCTTCTTCTATTTGTTTGCAAGGTCCCTGTTACATCACTGAAGCTGTCGCTGAGGGAAGGGGGTAATCTCGACAACTCCACTTACACACAATATATGATTATACAAACCCCGTTTCCGTCTGAGTTGGGAAATTGTGTTAGATGTAAATATAAACGGAATACAATGATTTGCAAATCCTTTTCAACCCATATTCAATTGAATATGCTACAAAGACAACATATTTGATGTTCAAACTCATAAACTTTATTTTTTTGTTTGCAAATAATAATTAACTTAGTATTTCATGGCTGCAACACGTGCCAAAGTAGTTGGGAAAAGGGCATGTTCACCACTGTGTTACATGGCCTTTCCTTTTAACAACACTCATTTGGGAACTGAGGAGACACATATTTTAAGCTACTCAGGTGGAATTCTTTCCCATTCTTGCTTGATGTACAGCTTAAGTTGTTCAACAGTCCGGGGGTCTCCGTTGTGCTATTTTAGGCTTCATAATGCACCACACATTTTCAATGGGAGACAGGTCTGGACTACAGGCAGGCCAGTCTAGTACCCGCACTCTTTTACTATGAAGCCACGTTGATGCAACACGTGGCTTGGCATTGTCTTGCTGAAATAAGCAGGGGCGTCCATGGTAACGTTGCTTGGATGGCAACATATGTTGCTCCAAAACCTGTATGTACCTTTCAGCATTAATGGCGCCTTCACAGATGTGTAAGTTACCCATGTCTTGGGCACTAATACACCCCCATACCATCACACATGCTGCCTTTTACACTTTGCGCCTATAACAATCCGGATGGTTCTTTTCCTCTTTGGTCCGGAGGACACGACGTCCACAGTTTCCAAAAACAATTTGAAATGTGGACTCCTCAGACCACAGAACACTTTTCCATTTTGTATCAGTCCACCTTAGATGAGCTCAGGCCCAGCGAAGCTGACGGCGTTTCTGGGTGTTGTTGATAAACAGTTTTCGCCTTGCATAGGAGAGTTTTAACTTGCACTTACAGATGTAGCGACCAACTGTAGTTACTGACAGTGGGTTTCTGAAGTGTTCCTGAGCCCATGTGGTGATATCCTTTACACACTGATGTCGCTTGTTGATACAGTACAGCCTGAGGGATGGAAGGTCACGGGCTTAGCTGCTTACGTGCAGTGATTTCTCCAGATTCTCTGAACCCTTTGATTATTTTACGGACCGTAGATGGTGAAATCCCTAAACTCCTTGCAATAGCTGGTTGAGACAGGTTTTTCTTAAACTGTTCAACAATTTGCTCACGCATTTGTTGACAAAGTGGTGACCCTCGCCCCATCCTTGTTTGTGAATGACTGAGCATTTCATGGAATCTACTTTTCTACCCAATCATGGCACCCACCTGTTCCCAATTAGCCCGCACACCTGTGGGATGTTCCAAATAAGTGTTTGATGAGCATTCCTCAACTTTATCAGTATTTATTGCCACCTTTCCCAACTTCTTTGTCACATGTTGCTGGCATCAAATTCTAAAGTTAATGATTATTTGCAAAACAAAAATGTTTATGAGTTTGAACATCAAATATGTTGTCTTTGTAGCATCTCATTGTATTCCGTTTATATTTACATCCAACACAATTTCCCAACTTATATGGAAACGGGGTTTGTATAATATACCTCCAAAATGAAATGTATTCTCGCAATGTCGAGTACTTAGCTTGCCTTACCTTTGATGTCAATCTGCAATTTAGTATGGCTAGCAAAGGTTACGATTGATGTTACTATATCATAATACAATATTCTGTCCCTGTTTTTCATTATTTTTATTGGCAGGGGCAAGTTTAACAAGCGGATAACCTTCATGAAATTCTGTAATAACCAATAACCAACCTCTGCCATGTTTGCACCGCAAAAAAAAATCTGAGCAGAAATATAAGTCAGAAGCCAAAATATTTATCCACGTTTTCATATCGGGTATAATTGATGTGATGAATTGTATTACCTGCTTATTTTGTGTGCTCATGACAAGAAGTGGGAAGACAGAAAGCCAATATCTTTCCATACTGTGAAACAATAACCACAGCTGAGTATTTTACTACTTGAAACAAGATATTGTTTTACTGGAGCGCCTTCTGTATTTGCTCGGTAAATTGCAAGGCTTGTTTGAGTCTGACATTAATATGACATTAATATGACATTAATATGACATTAATATGACATTAATATGACATTAATATGACATTAATATGACATTAATATGACATTAATATGACATTAATATGCAGGCGGTCCTCTGATCACATGCTGCAGGTGGAAAGACGCATGACGTTACATAGAGACCTCATTCCGAGGTGCCGTGTGCCAAATGTTTAACATTTAGTGCTGATCATCAAGTAACACGATTTGGAAATCTTTGGAAACACATAAACATATTTTTATTTTATTTTATTTTATTTTTTTATTAAATCAACATAAAAAACACAAGACACACTTACAAGTAGTGCACTAACCCATACTTGCCAACCCTCCCGGATTTTCCGGGAGACTCCCGAAATTCAGCGCCTCTCCCGAAAACCTCCCGGGACAAATTTTCTCCCGAAAATCTCCCAAAATACAGGCGGAGCTGGAGGCCACTCCCCCTCCAGCTCCATGCGGACCTGAGTGACGTGTTGACAGCCTGTTCACACGTCCGCTTTTCCACAATATAAACAGCTAATGATGGAGGGCGAGTTCTTGGTTTCTTATGTGGGTTTATTGTTAGGCAGTTTCATTAACGTCCTCCCAGCGCGGCAACAACACACAACAGCAGTCAAGTTTTCGTCTACCGTAAAGCACTTCGTCTGCCGTAAACAGCAATGTTGTGACACTTTTAAACAGGACAATACTGCCATCTGCTGTACATGCATATGTGACCCACCCATAATGTGTCACATTTTTGTGTTGATTTATTTATTTTATTTTGTGGTTTGAATTCGTTTTTGGAGCTGTCATTACACATTTATCAGTATTCACATTGGTCAGTAGGGGGCAGTAGGGCGTTTCTTCCCAATTGAATGCTATCACCTGCAGACCGGAAGTGTCTTGTCATTCTGATGAGAGCGACCAGTCTGTGAACAATTGAAACGTCCTGTGTGCTTTTTCCTCCTGTATAACAGGTTAGTTTTGGTGAATCAACTCACTGAATAATATCCATGTGATCCTTATAAGTTTAAGTACACATTCTGATGGTGGAGCCTAACTCTAAAGTGTTTGTGAGTTGTAGTTTGTATTTGTGAATGAATCCAGTGCACAGCTGCAGTAATCAATACAAAAAGGCGACGTGAGTGCGCAATGTTTATATAGGAACTTCTGATCCTAATTCAGACTCCCAAATTAGAGCTCCCGTTTTCTTATTGATTTTATAATGTATATTTGTATAATGTGTGTGTTCTGAAATAGTGACAGAGAATAGAACAAGGATGGACAATTCAACCCTTAACTCAACAATGAGTAGATGAGTGTTATGTGTGTGTATATGTATAAATAAATGAACACTGAAATTCAAGTATTTCTTTTATTTATATATGTATATATATATATATATATATATATATATATATATATATATATATATATATATATATATATATATATATATATATATATATATATATATATATATGTCTTAATAAGGTTATCCAAAAAATAGTGCTCGATACCGTAGTATATGTATGTGTGGGAAAAAAATCACAAGACTACTTCATGAAGTAGTCTTGTGATTTTTTTCCCACACATACATATATATATATATATATATATATATATATATATATACATACATATATGTATATATATATATATATATATATATATATATATATATATATATATATATGTATATATATATATAGATATAGCTAGAATTCACTGAAAGTAAAGTATTTCTTATATATCTTAACCACGCCCCCAACCACGCCCCCACCCCCCACACCCCCACCTCCCGAAATCGGAGGTCTCAAGGTTGGCAAGTATGCACTAACCCAAAAAACCTCCCTCCCCCATTTACACTCATTCACACAAAAGGGTTGTTTCTTTCTGTTATTAATATTCTGGTTCCTACAATATAGAACAACACAGTCCTTGAAGCACACATGATTGTGTGTGCTGCTGGTCCACTAACATTTTCATTAATTACTATTTTTTATGTAATTGTTTTTATATTGTTCAACTTTCTTTTGTATTCAAGAAAATATTTTTTTTTAATTTATCTTATTTGATTTAATTTATTAAAAAAGGACCTTATCTTCACCATACCTGGTTGTCAATGAAATTAGATTGTTTAAAGGGTTCTTAAAACCAGGTCCAGTCCAGATTATGTCCAGGTCGGGCTCAGCAACTAGGGATGATGTTCGAAACCGATTCTCCCAGTTGTTCGATAAGAAAAGAACCGATTCCATGGACTCAGATCCCTTTTTGAGAACCGGTTCCCGTTATCGAGGCCACTATAGTAAAGAAAAAGAGTTGGTTCTTTATTCGAATCCCTAGGAACAAATCCCAAATGGGCAATATTATGCCCATTTGATTGTAGACTCTTACTGACACCTTGTGGCGATATGAAAATACTACGCGTCAATAGTTTGGGCACTTCCGGGTTGACGACGTCAGTTCAGTTCATGAGACAATTGAGAAGTAGACAAGTTGTGTTAGCTCTTACAAGCCTTGGAAAAGATACGTCTGTAAGTAAACTGTTTAACTTGTTTATGTAACTCAATATTAAGGTGAAAGTGGTTACATTTGATAGTAAGATGTTTATTGAAAAACTATTTTTGTGCACTGTTTTGAGGATTTAAAATGGCTGCCAGTCGTGTATTTCCACCATCGAAATAGTTTCAACACTCAGAAGTATTTGTTTGATGATAGTACTGTATATTTGTGTGAAGCTAATATTGACATATTGTGTATTAAATTTCAGTATGTTAATTGAATCACATAGCTTATACATTTGTCATTGTGTGTATTTCAGTTTAAAAATAAATAAAAATAACAGTCCAGTGCAAGACAAAATTAAAGATAGGAAAAGACAAAGCAAGATCAACAACAATAAAAAGCCTAAATGGATTAATCTGCTTTGGAACTTTATTAAACGTCTTGGATTGTTTGTTAGCTGTCTGCCTGTGTGTGTAGTTAGTATGTTCCAATAGCAGCAGAAGTGCACTTTTTGGAGAGCTGTATTATTTTTTTGCCCAAGGGACTGATTTTATTTAACACTATGTTATTATTTATACACCTACAGTGATCACAGAGACAGATTGTTTTTGTGTTACTGTATATATTTGTTTTTCTGAAAAATCCCACTTAATACACTTTGGGTAACAACAGTCAATATTTTTTTTTTTTTTTTTTAGGGGGGGTAACAGTCAATATTTGTTTATTTTATTTTAGTTTTTTTTTAAATAAAATTCTCTGAACCTTTTGATGATATTACGGACTGTAGATGGTGAAATCCCTAAATTCCTTGCAATATTACATTATTCACCCAAGGAACTTTAGCTATTAGAGGGTTCCGGTCGGTTGTTTCCGGATGAGGAGATGCTGCTCCGTTATTGATTGAAGTAAAGTGTGAATGTCATTAAAACAGTTAGCTCCATCTTTTGACACTTCTTCCAATCCCGTCCTTGCACGCTACACCGCTACAACAAAGATGACGGGGAGAAGACGCTGTCGAAGGTGAGCCACGTAAATAAGACCGCCCACAAAATGGCACATCAGGAAGCGACTGTCATAAAGCGGCTTGAAGATGATGTGTAAAACATCATCTATGCAACATTTTGACCAAATAACTACCATCACATGTTATGTAGACCACAAGGAAGTGTATTACATTCAGAAAAGAAAAAAAAAAAATAATATGACAAAATATAAAAAATAGACCATTAATCGACATTGCGCCTTATAATCTGGTGCACCTTATATATGACAAAATATCGAAAATAGACCTTTCATCTGCAATGCGTTTTATAATCTGGTGCACCTTATATATGACAAAATATCAAAAATAAACCGTTCATCGGCAGTGGGTCTTATAATCTGGTGCACTTTATATATGACAAAATATCAAAAATAGACCGTTCATCGGCAGTGCGCTTTATAATCTGGTGCACTTTTTATATGACAAAATATCAAAAATAGACCGTCCATCAGCAGTGGGTTTTATAATCTGGTGCACCTTATATATGACAAAATATAAAAAATAGACCGTCCATCGGCAGTGCGCCTTACAATCTGGTGCACTTTATATATGACAAAATATCAAAAATAGACCGTCCATCGGCAGTGCGCCTTATAATCTGGTGCACTTTATATATGACAAAATATCAAAAATAGACCGTCCATCGGCAGTGGGTCTTATAATCTGGTGCACCTTATATATGACAAAATATCAAAAATAGACCGTCCATCGGCAGTGGGTTTTATAATATGGTGCACCTTATATATGACAAAATATCAAAAATAGACCGTCCATCGGCAGTGCGCCTTACAATCTGGTGCACTTTATATATGACAAAATATCAAAAATAGACCGTCCATCGGCAGTGGGTCTTATAATCTGGTGCACCTTATATATGACAAAATATCAGAAATAGACCGTTCATCGGCAGTGGGTTTTATAATCTGGTGCATTTTTTATATGACAAAATATAAAAAATAGACCGTCCATCGGCAGTGGGTTTTATAATCTGGTGCACCTTATATATGACAAAATATCAAAAATAGACCGTCCATCGGCAGTGCGCCTTATAATCTGGGGCACCCTATATATGACAAAATATCAAAAATAGACCGTCCATCGGCAGTGGGTTTTATAATCTGGTGCACCTTATATATGACAAAATATCAGAAATAGACCGTCCATCGGCAGTGGGTTTTATAATATGGTGCACCTTATATATGACAAAATATCAAAAATAGACCGTCCATCGGCAGTGGGTTTTATAATCTGGTGCACCTTATATATGACAAAATATCAAAAATAGACCGTCCATCGGCAGTGGGTTTTATAATATGGTGCACCTTATATATGACAAAATATCAAAAATAGACCGTCCATCGGCAGTGCGCCTTATAATCTGGTGCACCCTATATATGACAAAATATCAAAAATAGACCGTCCATCGGCAGTGGGTTTTATAATCTGGTGCACTTTATTTATGACAAAATATCAAAAATAGACCGTCCATCGGCAGTGGGTTTTATAATCTGGTGCACTTTATATATGATAAAATATCAAAAATAGACCGTCCATCGGCAGTGGGTCTTAAAATCTGGTGCACCTTATATATGACAAAATATCAAAAATAGACCGTTCATCGGCAGTGCGCCTTATATTCTGGTGCACCCTATGTATGACAAAATATAAAAAATAGACCGTTCATCGGCAGTGGGTTTTATAATCTGGTGCACCTTATATATGACAAAATATAAAAAATAGACCGTTCATCGGCAGTGGGTCTTATAATCTGGTGCACTTTATATATGACAAAATATCAAAAATAGACCGTCCATCGGCAGTGCTTCTTATAATCTGGTGCACTTTATATATGACAAAATATAAAAAATAGACCGTTCATCGGCAGTGCGCCTTATATTCTGGTGCACCCTATATATGACAAAATATAAAAAATAGACCGTTCATCGGCAGTGGGTTTTATAATCTGGTGCACCTTATATATGACAAAATATAAAAAATAGACCGTTCATCGGCAGTGGGTTTTATAATCTGGTGCCCTTTATATATGACAAATTATCAAAAATAGACCGTCCATCGGCAGTGGGTTTTATAATCTGGTGCACTTTACATATGACAAAATATCAAAAATAGACCGTCCATCGGCAGTGGGTCTTATAATCTGGTGCACTTTTTATATGACAAAATATAAAAAATAGACCGTTCATCGGCAGTGCGCTTTATAATCTGGTGCACCTTATATATGACAAAATATCAAAAATAGACCGTCCATCGGCAGTGGGTCTTATAATCTGGTGCACTTTATTTATGACAAAATATCAAAAATAGACCGTCCATCGGCAGTGGGTCTTATAATCTGGTGCACCTTATATATGACAAAATATCAAAAATAGACCGTCCATCGGCAGTGCGCCTTATAATCTGGTGCACCCTATATATGACAAAATATCAAAAATAGACCGTCCATCGGCAGTGCGCCTTATAATCTGGTGCACTTTATTTATGACAAAATATCAAAAATAGACCGTCCATCGGCAGTGGGTTTTATAATCTGGTGCACTTTATATATGACAAAATATCAAAAATAGACTGGGTTTTATAATCTGGTGCACTTTATATATGACAAAATATCAAAAATAGACCGTCCATCGGCAGTGCGCTTTATAATCTGGTGCACTTTATATATGACATAATATCAAAAACAGACCGTTCATCGGTAGTGGGTCTTATAATCTGGTGCACCCTATATATGACAAAATATCAAAAATAGACCGTTCATCGGCAGTGCGTTTTATAATCTGGTGCACCTTATATATGACAAAATATAAAAAATAGACCGTTCATCGGCAGTGGGTTTTATAATCTGGTGCACTTTATATATGACAAAATATCAAAAATAGACCGTCCATCGGCAGTGCTTCTTATAATCTGGTGCACTTTATATATGACAAAATATCAAAAATAGACCGTCCATCGGCAGTGGGTCTTATAATCTGGTGCACCTTATATATGACAAAATATCAAAAATAGACCGTCCATCGGCAGTGCGCCTTATAATCTGGTGCACTTCATATATGACAAAATATCAAAAACAGACCGTTCATCGGTAGTGGGTCTTATAATCTGGTGCACCTTATATATGACAAAATATCAAAAATAGACCGTCCATCAGCAGTGGGTTTTATAATATGGTGCACCTTATATATGACAAAATATCAAAAATAGACCGTCCATCGGCAGTGGGTCTTATAATCTGGTGTGCCTTATATATGACAAAATATCAGAAATAGACCGTTCATTGGCAGTGCGCCTTATAATCTGGTGCACTTTATATATGATAAAATATCAAAAATAGACCGTTCATCGGCAGTGCGTTTTATGATCTGGTGCACCTTATTTATGACAAAATATCAAAAATAGACCGTCCATCGGCAGTGGGTTTTATAATCTGGTGCACTTTACATATGACAAAATATCAAAAATAGACCGTTCATCGGCAGTGGGTTTTACAATCTGGTGCACTTTATATATGACAAAATATCAAAAATAGACCGTTCATCGGCAGTGCGTCTTATAATCTGGTGCACTTTATATATGACAAAATATCAAAAATAGACCGTTCATCGGCAGTGCGTTTTATAATCTGGTGCACCTTATATATGACAAAATATAAAAAATAGACCGTTCATCGGCAGTGGGTTTTATAATCTGGTGCACTTTATATATGACAAAATATCAAAAATAGACCGTCCATCGGCAGTGCTTCTTATAATCTGGTGCACTTTATATATGACAAAATATCAAAAATAGACCGTCCATCGGCAGTGGGTCTTATAATCTGGTGCACTTTATATATGACAAAATATCAAAAATAGACCGTCCATCGGCAGTGCGCCTTATAATCTGGTGCACTTTATATATGACAAAATATCAAAAACAGACCGTTCATCGGTAGTGGGTCTTATAATCTGGTGCACCTTATATATGACAAAATATCAAAAATAGACCGTCCATCGGCAGTGGGTTTTATAATATGGTGCACCTTATATATGACAAAATATCAAAAATAGACCGTCCATCGGCAGTGGGTCTTATAATCTGGTGTGCCTTATATATGACAAAATATCAGAAATAGACCGTTCATTGGCAGTGCGCCTTATAATCTGGTGCACTTTATATATGATAAAATATCAAAAATAGACCGTTCATCGGCAGTGCGTTTTATGATCTGGTGCACTTTACATATGACAAAATATCAAAAATAGACCGTTCATCGGCAGTGGGTTTTACAATCTGGTGCACTTTATATATGACAAAATATCAAAAATAGACCGTCCATCGGCAGTGGGTTTTATAATCTGGTGCACTTTATATATGACAAAATATCAAAAATAGACCGTTCATCGGCAGTGCGTTTTATAATCTGGTGCACTTTATATATGACAAAATATAAAAAATAGACCGTTCATCGGCAGTGGGTCTTATAATCTGGTGCACCTTATATATGACAAAATATAAAAAATAGACCGTTCATCGGCAGTGGGTTTTATAATCTGGTGCACCTTATATATGACAAAATATCAAAAATAGACCGTTCATCGGCAGTGGGTTTTATAATCTGGTGCACCTTATATATGACAAAATATCAAAAATAGACCGTTCATCGGCAGTGGGTCTTATAATCTGGTGCACCCTATATATGACAAAATATCAGAAATAGACCGTTCATCGGCAGTGGGTCTTATAATCTGGTGCACTTTATGTATGACAAAATATCAAAAATAGACCGTTCATCGGCAGTGGGTCTTATAATCTGGTGCACCTTATATATGACAAAATATCAGAAATAGACCGTTCATCGGCAGTGGGTTTTATAATCCGGCGTGCCTTATATATGACAAAATATCAGAAATAGACCGTCCATCGGCAGTGCGCCTTATAATCTGGTGCGCCCTATGGTCCGGAAAATACGGTAAATATATTTTTTGTCAGGTTCTCATGCACATTTTCTTCGTTGAAGCTCAGGTTAAGATGAGCTGTAATACATTCCATCTTTGAGTGGTTGTTCCCTGTAGAGGCCAGTCTTTAAAAAAAAAAAAAAAGACATATCTTTGAGATGTTCCAGCATTAAAGCATTTTTAGCTGCAATATATCAATGATGGGATTTACATCCGACTTTACCAAGGCAGTTTTGGGGAGTCTAAAATGGTGAGAACAATGAGATTTGTGGATCTCTCATGAACCAAACAATGCTGTTGTCACTCCTTGATAACATCAAAAGTGGAGTAGAAGCCAACACAAGAAATTCAAACTGCATAAGCGCAAGACTGTGAATTGTCCATGTTGAATTGTGCAAATATAACCATGTGATGTTCCTTCTTGTGACTTGTTCAACATGTCTGAAACAAATAAATCATAACCATAACCACATTGTATTGTTTTCATCTAAGTCGAAACATGCCAATGGTCACAGTAAATACAAGTGTGAACGCATATAAAAGTGACAGAACTACACTTTGATACAAAACACCCGCCCTCACAGTGCAATTATGGCTGTTTATACAGCGATCAGACAAAGAACAACATCGGAAGGCACAATTAACCTCGGTGACTTCACGTTGATGCACTGGCTCGGCAGCTGTTCTTCACCAGATGTGCTGAAAGGGAGGAATTAAGTCACTTTCTGGATTGTGTTTGCGAAAGCCTCGTCTCACGAGAGTTAAGACTTATTTTGGACCAAAAAAAAAAAAAGATTCTGCATAGTCAGTAGAACATTGAGCAAATAGAGAATAGAGGACACATGTTGCTGGGAAAAGTTCCATTTCATGTAAGAATATCCATCAAACGTCAGTCCAAGCATCATTAATGAACATAGTCAGTAAAGAGTGGGCATCTAGAGAACAGTTTTTATTTATTTATTTATCATTTAAGAAAAAATCATTAATATTATTATTTTTTTAAACCTAAATCAATAATATTGTTGCTGTAGATCAATGTTTTTCAACCTTTTTTGAGCCGAGGCACATTTTTTTCATTGAAAATATGCCACCTGCAGAAATCATTTAAAAAAAATTAAACTCAGTAGACAATAAAAAGTCGTTGTCGCAATTGTTGGATATGACTTTAAAGCACAACCAAGCATGCATCACTATAGCTCTTGTCTCAAAGTTGTCATGACTTGGTCTTGGGTGTTTGCTTTTCCGGGATGCAACGGAAAGTTGGCTCGGGCGAGACGGGAATGTACCGTATTTTCCGCACTATAAGCCGCCCCGGGTTATTAGCCGCACCTTCAATGAATGGCATATTTCAAAACTTTGTCCACCTATAAGCCGCCCCGGACTATAAGCCGCGCCTACGCTGCGCTAAAGGGAATGTCAAAAAAACAGTCAGATAGGTCAGTCAAACTTTAATAATATATTGAAAACCAGCGTTCTAACAACTCTGTCCCAAAATGTACGCAAATGTGCAATCACAAACATAGTAAAATTCAAAATAGTGCAGAGCAATAGCAACATAATGTTGCTCGAACGTTAATGTCACAACACACAAAATAAACATAGCGCTCACTTTCTGAAGTTATTCTTCATTCGTAAATCCTTCGAATTCTTCGTCTTCGGTGTCCAAATTGAAAAGTTGGGCAAATGTGGGATCCAAAATGGCCGGTTCCATCTCGTCGAAGTCATCGGAGTCAGTGTCACTGTTGTCCAGCAGTTCTGTGAATCCTGCCTTCCGGAAAGCTCGGACCACAGTTGTGACCGAAATATCTGCCCAGGCATTTACGATCCACTGGCAGATGTTGGCATATGTCGTCCGGCGCTGTCTGCCTGTCTTAGTGAAGGTGTGTTCGCCTTCGGTCATCCATTGTTCCCACGCCGTTCGCAGTCGTGATTTGAATGCCCTGTTGACACCAATATCCAGCGGCTGGAGTTCTTTGGTTAATCCACCCGGAATGACGGCGAGTGTTGTATTTGTGTGCTTCACTTGTTTTTTGACACCATCTGTGATGTGGGCGCGCATGGAGTCGTATATCAACATGGACGGAGCTGCGTGAAAAAATCCACCCGGCCTCTTCGCGTAAACTTAAACTTACCTTAACCACTCGCTCATCTTTTCTTCATCCATCCCTTCGAGTTAGCTTTTATGATGACGCCGGCTGGAAAGGTCTCTTTTGGCAAGGTCTTCCTTTTGAATATCACCATGGGTGGAAGTTTCTGGCCATTAGCATGGCAAGCTAGAACCACAGTGAAGGACGACTTCTCATTCCCTGTGGTGCGAATATTCACCGTACGTGCTCCCGTTATATCAACAGTGCGGTTCACAGGAATATCAAAAGTCAGTGGAACCTCGTCCATGTTGATAATGTTCTCTGGCCGGATCTTTTTTCAGCTATCTTGTTTTTACAATATGCACGGAAAGTAGCCAGCTTTTCTTTATAAAGTCTTTAGGCAGTTGCTGTGAAATAGTGGTCCGTGTGCGGATGGAGAGATTGCGTCTTTTCATGAACCGGAAACACCAAGAAGCACCACCTTTAAAATCATCCAGGTGAAGTTCGCTTGCTAGCGCTGTTGCCTTCATTGGAATAGTGATGGTGCTGACACTTCTGCTTGCTGCTCTTTGCTCAACAACCCACTGTTCGAGTTTGTCCTCCAACAGTAGCCATCTTGCTTTGTTCCCTCGGAAACTCTGTTTTGTCTTCTTTACCTGGCGCAGGTCATCTTCTTGCTTCCTCCACCTACGCACCATTGATTCATTTATGTTATATTCTCTTGCTGCTGCTCTATTTCCGTGTTCTTCGGCATGACTTATTGCCTTAAGTTTAAATTCTGCGTTATACGCGTGTCGCTTAGTAGGAGCCATTTTGTAGTCTGGTCTTTACAGATGTAAACACACAAAGGAAATGAAACGAAAATCCGCGCGCTTCTTCTTCTTCCGGGGGCGGGTGGTTGCTTACAGTAGAAGAAGAAGCGCTTCCTGTTCTATGGGGGCGGGTGCTTACCTTGGCGGTTGCTTGCGTAGAAGAAGAAGCGCTTCCTGTTCTACCGGGAAAAAAGATGGCGGCTGTTTACCGTAGTTGCGAGATCGAAACTTTATGAAAATGAATCTTAATATTTATCCATATATAAAGCGCACCGGGTTAAAAGCCGCACTGTCAGCTTTTGAGTAAATTTGTGGTTTTTAGGTGCGGCTAATGGTGCGGAAAATACGGTAAGTACATGATTTATTTATTATTATCAAAAAAAATGAATAAATGAAAGCGCGCACCGTGGCGGAGAATAAACTATGAAACCAAAAGACTATAGCAAAAAAGTACAAATGAAAAGCACGCACAGTGGCGGAGAACAAACTATGAAAAACAAAAAGACTATAAACATGGAACAAAAACTTATTTTGACAAGGGACATGAAGCAGGATCTTAGAGGATGAAGAGAGTACAGAAGCATAAATGTGGAGAGGTCGTCAGAACGACAAACTGAAAAGAATGAACTTAAATACTATGGACATGATTAGTGAAAGCAGGTGCGTGACTCAAAACGTGAAACAGGTGCGTGACGTGACAGGTGAAAACTAATGGTTGCTATGGTGACAAACAAGAGTGCACAATGAGTCCAAACGTGGAACAGGTGAAACTAATGGGGTAATCATGGAAACAAGACAAGGGAGTGAAAAGACAGAAACTAAACAAAACATGACTTAAAACAAAACATGATTACACAGACATGACAAAAGTAGGTGTACTGTCACCACCTGTCACATCACGCCGTGATTTATTTGGAGTTTTTTGCTGTTTTCCTGTGTGTAGCATTTTAGCTCTCCTATTTTGGTGTCTTTTTCTCTTTTTTTTTGGTATTTTCCTGTTGCAGTTTCATGTCTTCCTTAAACACCATTCCCCACATCATATTTGTTTTAGCAATCAAGACTACTTAAGTTGTTGCTATCCTTCTTTTTGGGGATATTGTTGATTGTCATGCCATGTTCGGATGTACTTTGTGGACGCCGTCTTTGCTCCACAGTAAGTTTTTGCTGTCGTCCAGCATTCTGTTTTTGTTTACTTTGTAGCCAGTTAGGTTTTAGTTTCGTTCTGCATAGCCTTCCCTAAGCTTCAATGCCTTTTCTTTGGGACACTCACCTTTTGTTTATTTTTGGTTTAAGCATTAGATACGACGACAAACCCTTGTCGTCTCACACGACCTGTTCCCGACATCTACAAAGCAATTAACTACCGGCTGCCACCTACTGATATGGAAGAGTATTACACGGTTACTCTGCCGAGCTCTAGACAGCACAGACACTCAACAAGGGCACATAATTTGCAGATTATAATTACTGGTTGGCAAAAAATATTTTTAACCCAAATAGGTGAAATGACATGATTCCCTCCGGCACACCTGACGATCTCTCACGGCACACTGGTTGAAAATCACTGCTCTAGATCACAGGTGTCAAACTCAAGGCCCGGGGGCCAGATCTGGCCCGCGACATCGTTTTATCTGGCCGGCAAACACCTGGAAATGATGTGTCAATAAAGTACTTCATATTTTCTAGCTAAATGTAATTGATTTTTTTCATTTTGACAGAAAAAAATATATGTACTGCTTGAAATGGCATGCCTTTTTAAACTTTAATAGTATCCATTATTGCAACAAATATTACAGTATATCATTATACTTTCCAAACATGTTTCAGTCTATATAAAATTACCTAACTTTACAGCAAACTACCCATCAAATTAATAAAAATGACAATACATTTTTCGTTGTTCTTTACAGCATATTACTGTAAATTGAAAAAAACTACCATGTGGTGATATCCTTTACACACTGATGTGGGGTTTTGATGCAGTACAGCCTGAGGGATCGAAGGTCACGGGCTTAGCCGTTTACGTATAGTGATTTCTCTGATTTCTCTGATAAACTTTTTTTTTTTTTTTTGCAAATAATCATTAACTTTAGAATTTGATGCCAGCAACACGTGACAAAGAAGTTGGGAAAGGTGGCAATAAATACTGATAAAGTTGAGGAATGCTCATTAAACACTTATTTGGGAGAACAGGCAAGTGGGAACAGGTGGGTGCCATGATCAGTGGCCTAGTGGTTAGAGTGTCCGTCCTGAGATCGGTAGGTTGGGAGTTCAAATCCCGGCCGAGTCATACCAAAGACTATAAAAAATGGGACCCATTACCTCCCTGCTTGGCACTCAGCATCAAGGGTTGGAATTGGGGGTTAAATCACCAAAATGATTCCCGGGCGCAGCCACCGCTGCTGCCCACTGCTCCCCTCACCTCCCAGGGGGTGATCAAGGGTGATGGGTCAAATGCAGAGAATAATCTCGCCACACCTAGTGTGTGTGTGACAATCATTGGTACTTTAACTTTAACTTTAACTTTAAAAGTAGATTCCATGAAATGCTCAGTCATTCACAAACAAGGATGGGGCGAGGGTCACCACTTTGTCAACAAATGCGTGAGCAAATTGTTGAACAGTTTAAGAAAACCCTTTCTCAACCAGCTATTGCAAGGAATTTAGGGATTTCACCATCTACGCTCCGTAATATCATCAAAGGGTTCAGAGAATCTGGAGAAATCACTGCACGTAAGCAGCTAAGCCCGTGACCTTCCATCCCTCAGGCTGTACTGCATCAACAAGCGACATCAGTGTGTAAAGGATATCACCACATGGGCTCAGGAACACTTCAGAAACCCACTGTCAGTAACTACAGTTGGTCGCTACATCTGTAAGTGCAAGTTAAAACTCTCCTATGCAAGGCGAAAACCGTTTATCAACAACACCCAGAAACGCCGTCGGCTTCGCTGGGCCTGAGCTCATCTAAGATGGACTGATACAAAGTGGGAAAGTGTTCTGTGGTCTGACGAGTCCACATTTCAAATTGTTTTTGGAAACTGTGGACGTCGTGTCCTCCGGACCAAAGAGGAAAAGAACCATCCGGATTGTTATAGGCGCAAAGTGTAAAAGGCAGCATGTGTGATGGTATGGGGGTGTATTAGTGCCCAAGACATGGGTAACTTACACATCTGTGAAGGCACCATTAATGCTGGAAGGTACATACAGGTTTTGGAGCAACATATGTTGCCATCCAAGCAACGTTACCATGGACGCCCCTGCTTATTTCAGCAAGACAATGCCAAGCCACGTGTTACATCAACGTGGCTTCATAGTAAAAGAGTGCGGGTACTAGACTGGCCTGCCTGTAGTCCAGACCTGTCTCCCATTGAAAATGTGTGGCGCATTATGAAGCCTAAAATAGCAGAAGGGAGACCCCCGGACTGTTGAACAACTTAAGCTGTACATCAAGCAAGAATGGGAAAGAATTCCACCTGGGAAGCTTCAAAAAATGTGTCTCCTCAGTTCCCAAACGTTTACTGAGTGTTGTTAAAAGGAAAGGCCATGTAACACAGTGGTGAACATGCCCTTTCCCAACTACTTTGGCACGTGTTGCAGCCATGAAATTCTAAGTTAATTATTATTTGCAAAAAAAAAAAATAAAGTTTATGAGTTTGAACATCAAATATGTTGTCTTTGTAGCATATTCAACTGAATATGGGTTGAAAATGATTTGCAAATCATTGTATTCCGTTTATATTTACATCTAACACAATTTCCCAACTCATATGGAAACGGGGTTTGTACATATAATGTTGATGTCTAGTAAAATGTCCATTGCCAATACTTGCAGTCATTGTTCCAGTATGACTTGTATAAGCTCCTCCGGCAATAGCAAAGATTCAATTTAGAACATTCAAAAAGGTAATACAGGGTGTGTGTGCGTGTGTATTTCATATGTAAGGAATTAGTAACAGACACCGAAGTCTTCGCAGCATTGTTGTACTTTCCATTATATGTAGAATCCTTTCTTGTATTCTATAGAAATGTGTGTTTTTTAAGCATATCCCTTTGAGAGAATTCAAGCCAGCTGCTGTGTTAACTGGATAGACTATATACCCAGTTAGTGCCACTGAGTAGTCCAATACATATATATATATATTATATGTGTATATATATATATATATATATATATATATATATATATATATATACACGGGTATATATATACATATATATATATATATATATATATATATATATATATATATATATATATATATATATATATATGGGTATACATATATATATATATATATATATATATATATATATATATATATATATGTATGTGTGGGAAAAAAATCACAAGACTATTTCATCTCTCAGGCCTGTTTCATGAGGGGGGGTTCCCTCAATCATCAGGAGATTTTAATGGGAGCATTCACATACCATGGTTTATATAGGGCACAGAGTGGGTGGGTACAGGCTGGTGTAGGGGCGTGGTGATTGGCTCATGTGTTACCTAGGAGGTGTTTCCGTCTGTGGCGGCATGCTGTTACAATTTCGCTGCGCTTGTTGAGGGATGACAGGTCTGGACGGTAAATAATAAACAGTTTCTCTTTCAAGCATAGGTTGCATCTTTTATTACCACTATTGTAAGGTGTGCTGGATGCAAGAATTGGCCATGTTATTGAATATTCAACATTATTGTCTTTGAGGTCCCAAATGTGTTTGCTGAGTTCTGTGGTATTCCGCAGGTTTTGGTTCCTGAAAGAAGCCTTGTGATTGTTCCATCTGGTTTTGAACTCTCCCTCAGTTAATCCTACATATGTGTCGGATGTGTTAATGTCCTTGCGTGTTACCTTAGATTGGTAGACAACTGATGTTTGTAAGCACCCCCCGTTGAGAGGGCAATCAGGTTTCTTTCGACAGTTGCAACCTTTGTTGGTTTTGGAGTCGCTCTGTCCGGGGGCCGACGGCTCATTTGCAATTGTTTTGTTGTGGTTTGAGATAATTTGTCGTATATTGTTCATACAGCTGTAGCTCAATTTAATGTTGTTCTTGTTGAATACTTTTCTTAGGGTGTTGTCTTTGGGAAAGTGTTTGTCAATCAGATTGAGGAATTTGTGTCCAATGTTAGTTGAGACGTTTTTGCTGTATGGGGGGTTGTACCAGATGATGTCGTTTCGTTTTCTGTTCTTTTTTGGTTGGTTTCCTGGCGTGGGTTCATAGGTGAGGGTGAAATTGTATCCGCTTTCATCAAGGGCTTTTTGGTACGGGGGGGTTGCTTGGTCAAATTCAGCTTTGCTAGATGACAGCATCGATAGCCTTTTATTAATTCCGGTAGGTATTCTTTTCGTGGTGGTGGGTGGGTGGTTGCTGTCATGGTGCACGTATTGGAGTGTTGTGTTGGGTTTCGTGAATGGTTGGTAGCTGTTATTTCTCAGGTTGAAAGTGACGTCAAGGAAGTTGACGGTTTGCTTGTTGGCTTCAATCGTGATCCGTAGGCCGTTTTTCTTTGAAAATTTGGCATATGCGCTTCTTGGTATTCTCGCTGCTCCTTGGCGAGGCGCGACACACTGCCAGTCCGTCATCACGGTAAATACCAAGGTTCAGATTGAGGCTAGCGAGCTGGGAGAGGAGGAAACTCCCAACGAGTTCACACGTTTCTGCTCCGTCAAAACTTCCCATAGTGACGTCAAATGTTGCATTGTTCTTTTTTTGCCATGGTGTACTGTTGTGGATGAGAATGGAGTTTTTTGCGTGGATGATGATGTTTCTTTCGTTGCCTGTGATTGAGTCGTAGTCTGAGGCGAAGTCTAGTGCTTGAGTCAGTAGGTCTTGCGTGATGGAAGGGTAAAATTCCTCGATATCAAAGGAGATAAAGTTGTGCTGTTGTTTGTCTTGGATGTTGTTGAACCATTTGATTACTGCTGCTGTATTTCTCCATTGGTTGAGTGGTGTTTTGTCCTTGATTTTTGTGTTGACTCTGTCCAGGATTATTTTGCTGATTTTTCCTATTTCAGATTTAGTTGGGTTTATTAGTCGGCATGTTGGGTTATTTGCGAAGTTGGGTTTGTGGTCCTTCAATGTGATGAAGGCTTCCTTGTTGGCTGTGGCGTCCACCCTGTCCTCAATGTCCAGTTCAGCCGCGATCCTTTTATTTTCCAGGTGGATGTTCTGTAAGGTGTTGGGTTGCGCTTTTTTGTATGATTTGGTGATGCTTCTGTCCAGTAAGGTGTGGTGTTCTGGTATGTCCATTCTGTAGAAGTTTGTGGTTTTATCGGCAGCTATGATGAGGTTGTTTACTTTCTTGATGCGCTCCTTGTCATTTTTCAGCTTGGTGAGGAGTGGGTTGCGGATTGGCTTGAATTTGACTGATTGTATCATTTTGAGCATGTCGTTCTCAAAATCCTGTAAATTCAATAATGTTGAATATTCAATAACATGGCAAATTCTTGCATCCAGCACACCTTACAATAGTGGTAAAAAAAGATGCAACCTATGCTTGAAAGAGAAGCTGTTTATTATTTACCGTCCAGACCTGTCATCCCTCAACAAGCGCAGCGAAATTGTAACAACATGCCGCCATAGACGGAAACACCTCCTAGGTAACACATGAGCCAATCACCACACCCCTAGGCCAGCCTGTACCCACCCACTCTGTGCCCTATATAAACCATGGTATGCGAATGCTCCCATTAAAATCTCCTGACGATTGAGGGTACCCCCCCTCATGAAACAGGCCTGTAGAGATGAAATAGTCTTGTGATTTTTTTTCCCCACACATACATATATATATATATATATATACATATATATATATATATATATATATATACCCATATATATATATATATATATATATATATATATATATATATATATATATATATATAGGAAGATGCCGAGCCATCAAACTTAAACAAACCTTGTCAGGGCTATGGTGTCACTTCTTGTACAAGAAGTGCTGGACTGATCCGCCAATAATAAAGACCGCTTGGTCGCCATGACATTGACAGATTCTCCTTATTACAAGCCCACGAACATAAGAAGGATGTTGTTTTTGGCTTTAAGTATGTCAAGTAAAAAAGTAAAGACGCTACCAATGATCTCATACAGAGATAATATTGCTGTTCTTCAAGACTAAGGCATTTTTGTGTCTGTATTTAATAAAACGTCCCAACAGGGAAGAAAATTAGAGCAATATTGTTTGGTTTTTTTTGTCTTGAAAGACTCGGGACATATGTTAAAAATCCTTTTCATCGCTCAACACAATGCAATTTACTTCCATGTCACTAAAGTCAAACTGTAATTGGACACAACAATGAACTGGACCAAACTTGGACACCGTGAAGTTGACCTAATGATGAATAATATCCGGTACACGTCGTTTGACATATTTCGCCGCAGTTGTCATTTGAAAAAAAAAAAGCTTGTTGAAAGAAGTTGAGACAAGCTATAGCGTATCGCCCGATTGGGTTGTGTGAAATCAATACTATTTGACACGTGATATGCGAATAAGTCATCAAATCTGCTTCACAGCTGGGATGATTTGCTTTGAACTCTCACGTCTGAAGTGTGAAATAGATCTAGAAATAGATTCGCTAAAGCTCGACGCGGTAAATTGAGTGACGGTATGAAAATATTTGATGTAAAAGATTTCAACCACACATATCGAAGTATTGGATTGTTTGATCCCCATGTCAGGCGACTCCTGTTGGGGCTACAGGTCACCTCAGCGCAGCCTCCAACCGCGGTGGGAGAGGGAGACCTGATCTTAGAGCCTGTCAGCCATCGTTAGCCAACATCGCCCTTAGGGGATGCGGGGGGGTCACAGATGCTGCTGATGGACTCTGTAGTTTTTCTATCCATGTTCCAGCAGATGACTCCTTGCTGTCGGGTCATGTCCTCCCACAGGGGGACAAAAAGGCTTGCTCCTATCATCGAGTGCAGTGTTTTTCAACCGTGAGGTATCGTTTGGTGTGGAAACTATGTAATTTCACCTAATTGGGTTAAAAATATTATTTGCAAACCAGTAATTATTGTCTGTGCTGTCTAGAGCTCGGCAGAGTAACCGTGTAATACTCTTGCATATCAGTAGGTGGCAGCTGGTGGGTAATTGCTTTGTAGATGTCGGGAACACGTTGTGTGAGACGACAAGGGTTTGTCGTCGTATTTAATGCTTGAACCAAAAATAAACAAAAGGTGAGCGCCGCTAAGAAAAGGCATTGAAGCTTAGGGAAGGCTATGCAGAACGAAACTAAAACCTAACTGGCTACAAAGTAAACAAAAACAGAATGCTGGACGACAGCAAAGACTTACTGTGGAGCAGAGACGGCGTCCACAAAGTACATCCGAACATGACACTACAATCAACAATGTCCCCACAAAGAAGGATAGCAACAACTTAAATAGTCTTGATTGCTAAAACAAATATGATGTGGGGAATTGTGTTTAAGGATAGCCTGGTCACCTCTTGTCTGGACTACTGCAACTCTCTCCTGTTTGGTCTTCCTAACAAGTCACTTCACAAACTTCAGCTTCTCCAGAACTCTGCAGCCCGGATAATCACTCCAGCACATCACCCCTGTTCTGCAGCAACTCCACTGGCTACCCATTAAACATCGCATCCACTTTAAAATAATTCTCCTGACTTTCAAAGCCATCCATCATATCTCTCTGACCTGATCCATGTCGCCACGCCCTCACGTTCCCTAAAATCCTCTTCATCCATCCATCTCACTGTCCCTTTATTTCAACTGTCCACCATGGGTGCCCGAGCTTTCAGCCGCTCTGCCCTACATCTTTGGAACTCTTTACCACCAGACCTTCGCAACTTAGATTCAATATCCCTCTTCAAATCAAGACTCAAAACACACCTATTCCTGACTGCTTATTCATTGTAATCATCTTTTCTTTTCTCTTTGTTGTTGTTGTTGTTTTTTTAATCCAATTTGATTGTATTGTCCTTGAGGGTGCATGGGAGTTTGCCCAACCAGTCTACATGTGTTTTGTGGACTTGGAGAAGGCATTCGACCGTGTCCCTCGGGAAGTCCTGTGGGGAGTGCTCAGAGAGTATGGGGTATCGGACTGTCCGCTCCCTGTATGATCAGTGCCAGAGCTTGGTCCGCATTGCCGGTAGTAAATCGGACACGTTTCCAGTGAGGGTTGGACTCCGCCAAGGCTGCCCTTTGTCACCCATTCTGTTCTGAACTTTTATGGACAGAATTTCTAGGCGCAGTCAAGGCGTTGAGGGGATCTGGTTTGGTGGCTGCAGGATTAGGTCTCTGCTTTTTAAACATGATGTGGTCCTGATGGCTTCATCTGGCCAGGATCTTCAGCTCTCACTGGATCGGTTCGCAGCCGAGTGTGAAGCGACTGGGATGAGAATCAGCACCTCCAAGTCCGAGTCCTTGGTTCTCGCCCGGAAGAGGGTGGAGTGCCATGTCCGGGTTGGGGAGGAGATCTTGCCCCAAGTGGAGGAGTTCAAGTACCTCGGAGTCTTGTTCACGAGTGAGGGAAGAGTGAATCGTGAGATCGACAGGCGGATCGGTGCGGCGTCTTCAGTAATGCGGACGCTGTATCGGTCCGTTGTGGTGAAGAAGGAGCTGAGCCGGAAGGCAAAGCTCTCAATTTACCGGTCGATCTACGTTCCCATCCTCACCTATGGTCATGAGCTTTGGGTTATGGCCGAAAGGAGAAGATCACGGGTACAAGCGGCCGAAATGAGTTTCCTCCGCCGGGTGGCGGGGCTCTCCCTTAGAGATAGGGTGAGAAGCTCTGCCATCCGGGGGGAGCTCAAAGTAAAGCCGCTGCTCCTCCACATGGAGAGGAGCCAGATGAGGTGGTTCGGGCATCTGGTCAGGATGCCACCCGACCGCCTCCCTAGGGAGGTGTTTAGGGCACGTCCGACCGGTAGGAGGCCGCGGGGAAGACCCAGGACACGTTGGGAAGACTATGTCTCCCGGCTGGCCTGGGAACGCCTCGGGGTCCCACAGGAAGAGCTGGACGAAGTGGCTGGGAAGAGGGAAGTCTGGGCTTCCCTGCTTAGGCTGCTGCCCCCGCGACCCGACCTCGGATAAGCGGAAGAAGATGGATGGATGGATGGATTTTATTGTTGTGATTTTGTACGGTGTCCTTGAGTGCCCAGAAAGGCGCCTTATAGATAAAATGTATTATTATTATTATTATTATTATTATTAAGGAAGACATGAAACTGCTACAGGAAAACACCAACAAAACAGGAAAAAATACGCCTAACTTTGGGATTGTGTGCAAATCGTCACTCTCTAAACACCATCGACCCCCTCAAGCTCCCCAGTTACGCCCACCGCCTGTAGCATATGATGTGTTTGTAGATACATACTTGCAGAAATCTCTTGCAAGGTTTCTCAGACACAAAACATGCAGTTTGAATATCAGTGAGCTGATGATTAGCATAATAAGAATTAGGATGATAATTAGAACAAGCTCGGAACAGATTTAAGCCAAAGCCATTTTACTTCGCTGCATTCTCTTTGATTCCTAACAAAATGTAACGAATGCCCTAATTACCGTTGTGCCCCCTCCGAGCTCCGAGCACCTTCAGCTGTGCTGCCCCTGCCTCTTCTGGCACCGCTACACAGGAATTCCATAGAAAAAACTTCATCTTTGTTGTCCGTTGCCATACACGCCACACAAAGTGCTTTGAGGTTGAAAGCTGAGAAGTCATATTTCATGCAAAGCAAATAAAAACGTAGCTGTCAGAGTGGCACCAGACCTGTAACCGCGGCACGCCGCACACTTTCACAATATAAAAAAAGGACGTAAAAATGATCTCGAAGTTTTCATGTGTTCGGGTTGAAACGTGATGCATGTTTATTGTCAGAGCAGGACCTGTCACAGTTAATCGGCTTTCGGTACCAAATTTAATAAGACTTCATAATGGGGAAAACAAACAGCATGATGAAAGCTTTGTAGTAAATGAACAATAGAACCGTGGAATCCCATGAGGATGTAAAGTAGAACCATGCGGAGTAGAAGATAAAGGTCAGCAGAAGTCCACTTAGAACCCCAGTGGACCCGATGGAATGAGACTGTCTCTTGCTTACACTATGGAATATAACACTTTTATCAGATCTGCAAAAGACATACTTGCCAACCCTCCCGGATTTTCCGGGAGACTCCCGAAATTCAGCGCCTCTCCCGAAAACCTCCCGGGACAAATTTTCTCCCGAAAATCTCCCGAAATTCAGGTGGAACTGGAGGCCACGCCCCCTCCAGCTCCATGCGGACCTGAGTGACGTGTCGACAGCCTGTTTTCACGTCTGCTTTCTCACAATATAAACAGCTAATGATGGAGGGCGAGTTCTTGGTTTCTTATGTGGGTTTATTGTTAGGCAGTTTCATTAACGTCCTCCCAGCGCGGTAACAACACACAACAACAGCAGTCAAGTTTTTGTCTACCGTGAAGCAGTTTGTCTGCCGTAAACAGCAATGTTGTGACACTTTTAAACAGGACAATACTGCCATCTACTGTACATGCATATGTGACCCACCCATGATGTGTCACATTTTTGTGTTGATTTATTTATTTTATTTTGTGGTTTGAATTCCTTTTTCTGGAGCTGTCATTACACATTTATCAGTATTCACATTGGTCAGTAGGGGGCAGTAAGGCGTTTCTTCCCAATTGAATGCTATCACCTGCAGACCGGAAGTGTCTTGTCATTCTGATGAGCGCGACCAGTCTGTGAACAATTGAAACGTCCTGTGTGCTTTTTCCTCCTGTATAACAGGTTAGTTTTGGTGAATCAACTCACTGAATAATATCCATGTTAACTTTATAAGTTTAAGTGCACATTCTGATGGTGGAGCCTAACTCTAAAGTGTTTGTGAGTTGTAGTTTGTATTTGTGAATGAATCCAGTGCACAGCTGCAGTAATCAATACAAAAAGGCGACGTGAGTGCGCAATGTTTATGTAGGAACTTTTGATCCTAATTCAGACTCCCAAATTAGAGCTCCCGTTTTCTTATTGATTTTATAATGTATATTTGTATAATGTGTGTGTTCTGAAATAGTGACAGAGAATAGAACAAGGATGGACAATTCAACCCTTAACTCAACAATGAGTCGATGAGTGTTGTGTGTGTATATGTGTAAATAAATGAACACTGAAATGCAAGTATTTATTTTATTTATTTATATATATATATATATATATATATATATATATATATATATATATATATGTATATGTAATAACAAAGTATATATATAGCTAGAATTCACTGAAAGTCAAGTATTTCTTATACATATATCTTAACCACGCCCCAACCACGCCCCCCGCCCCACCCCCCGCCCCACCCCCGACCACGCCCCCCACCCCCCACCTCCCGAAATTGGAGGTCTCAAGGTTGGCAAGTATGGCAAAAGAGGAGCAAGTTTTGTATTTTCTTGACTTTTGTTCACTTTCATTTAGGGATGTCCGATAATATCAGACTGCCGATATTATCAGCCAAAAAATGCTTTAAAATATAATATCGGAATTTATTGGTATCGGTTTCAAAATTATCGGTATCGGTTCCAAAAAGTAAAATTCATGACATTTCAAAACGCCGCTGTGTACACGGACGTAGGGAGAAGTACAGAGCGCCAATTAACCTTAAAGGCACTGCCTTTGCGTGCCGGCGCAGTCACATAATATCTACGGCTTTTCACACACACAAGTGAATGCCATCCATACTTGGTCAACAGCCATACAGGGCACACTGAGGGTGGCCGTATAAACAACTTTAACACTGCTACAAATATGCGCCACACTGTGAACCCACACCAAACAAGAATGACAAACACATTTCGGGAGAACATCCGCACCGTAACACAACATAAACACAACAGAACAAATACCCAGAATCCCTTGCAGCACTAACTCTTCCGGGACGCTACAATATACACCCCCCCGCCACCCCCTTACCCCCGTCCCCCACCTCAACCCCGCCCACCAATAATGCACTTTGTGACTTCAATAATAATAAAATCCAAACCGGAGCAGTAATTAAAACTCTTTCGTCAACTTTTAATCAGAAGGGTTCAATCTCTCTCCTGTGCTAGTTTGAAGCCGACACGACAAACGTGCTCAGAGGAGATAATCTTTGAATAAAGGTGACCGGTTTTTACAAAACTTTTGTTTTGAAGGGGGAATTGCAAACTTCCTGTTGATTTTTGCTGGAAGTTGTCAACTCATAAATGTGTTTGTTTCATGTCTCTACGACATTCCTACTGGAAGTTACAGGCAGTTTTGTCTCTGTTTTCTTCCGAGGAGCAGTTTTGTCTGTGTTTTATTCCTAGGGAGCGCTAGAGCGCAATTTTGAGTTTTGGGGTTGGGTTTTTTATTAGATCGCAATTCTTGCCAGTCCTGATGTGTGTGGCCAGTTTGGTGAGTTTTGAAGCATGTAAAGGGGGTCAAATTGTAGCTCAAAGAGGCAAAAGTGACTGTTTTTACAAAACTTTTGTTTTGAAGGGAGAATTGCCAACTTCTTGTTGATTTTTGCTGAAGAATGTCAGTGTATGAAATGTAGGTCTAAGTGAGACCTACATAAAGGTTTTTGTTTCATGTCGCTACAACATTTCTACTGGAAGTTATAGGCACTTGTGTCTGTGTTTTCTTCCTAGGGGGCGCTAGAGCGCAATTTTGGGGTTGGTTTTTTCAGTAGATGGCAATTTTCACCAGTCCTGATGTGTGTGTTAAATATGGTGAGTTTTGAAGCATGTTAAGGGGGTCAAATTACAGCTCAAAGAGGCGGCGGAATAATAATAATAAAACCTTACAAATACAATAGGGTCCTCTGTCCCAAAGGGACATTGCGGTCCCTAATTAAAGCTGCAAGCAGCAATGGACGGGACCGACTTTGAGGGCTCATAAAATCCAAACCGGTGCAGTGATTAAAACTCTTTCATCAACTTTGAATCAGAAGAGTTCAATCTCTCTCTTGTGGTAATTTGAAGCCGACACGACAAACGCGCTCAGAGGAGATAATGTTTGAAAAAAGGTGACTGTTTTTACACAACTTTTGTTTTGAAGGGGGAATTGCAAACTTCCTGTTGATTTTTGCTGGGGGTTGTCAGTGTATGAAATATAGGTCTAAGTGAGACCTACATTGTTTCATGTCTCTACGACATTCATACTGGGAGTTAGAGGCAGTTTTTGTCTGTGTTTTCTTTCTAGGGGGCGCTAGAGCGCAATTCTGAGTTTTGGGGTTTGGTTTTTTGATTAGATCGCAATTTTCGCGATTTCAATGTTGGCATTTCTTTCCATAACTTGAGTTGATTTATTTTGGAAAACCTTGTTACATTGTTTAATGCATCCAGCGGGGCATCACAACAAAATGAGGTATAATAATGTGTTCATTCCACGACTGTATATATCGGTATCGGTTGATATCGGTATCGGTAATTAAGAGTCGGACAATATCGGAATATCGGATATCGGCAAAAAAGCCATTATCGGACATCTCTAGTTTCATTGGCTTCTCCGGAGAGAGTTTGTTGCTCACTGCGATCATCTGCGTGAAAGCTGGCCCTTTTTGTTGTTGTTGTTGTTGTTGTTTATTTTGCCGACAATCTATGGTGTGTGCTGAGTCGCACATGTCAGACCAGTCGCAGCAGCAGCAGAGCCTGGCTCGGTGGGACAGGCAGGAAGTGGACAGATGCGCGGTTTCACAATGAGGCTAAATATCATATAATACGACACATCTGGACGCCATATTGTCACAAATGCCTGGCTGTAAGAGTTTGTTTGTGTAAACCAACTCTTTGACTCCTGAATCGCTGCCCACAAAAGCGTGAAGATTTGTCAATTCATGCATCCCTACTGTGTGGCTAAATGTCTATGCTGTTTCACCATATGAATCATATTGACTTGGAATTTCTCACACAGCTCAATGCACTCTACAGATCGATCTCCCTGTCTTGAAAATGTTAGGCCAAATCAACACGAAATTTGGTACACACTTTTATACGGTGACGTGCAGTCACTAGAGGCAGGTGAGGCGGTGCCTCACCTGCTATCATGGAAAGAAAAAAAATGTAAAAAGACAAAAATTTTATTAAATTGTTATATGTATGCAGTGATTATACTATAGAGTTATTTTCCATTTAACTTCACCAGTTTTAGAATATTTTTATTCAAAATCGCTGAATTTTCACATTTGCCATTCAAATACTGAGAAGAGACGGTGCGGTAAACAGCAGCCAGTTGAGGCACGTCACTCAGTGCCTCAACATGGATTCCGGACTCGGCTAACTGCTGGCCTGCTGTGCAGTGAGACTGTATTGCTATATGAATTATATTATACATTTCCATAGTTTAGTTAGCTGAGGTATATAATGTACAGTGTATTTTGTCAACAACTGTATGTGTGTAACGCATTTATTGTGCTGAGCGATCATAAAACGGCTGCAAAAGACGCACTGGTTGAGGCTCCAGTAGCCCCGCCTCCTGCACCCCTGCCGTAGAATTGTTATATCAACTAAAGCCCACACTTAAACTTTCCACGTGCAAGATTGAATCTATTTAAAAAAGTTATTTCATAAGAAGCCAAAAAGTGCAAAAACAATAATGTTGGTGTTGGAGGAGTTGTGAATGACTGCACGGCCACAACATTAGGTACACCTGCAGACTGCAGGTGTATCTAATTCACAACTCCTCCAACACGAACATTATTGTTTTGCACTTTTTGGCTTCTTATTAAATAACTTTTGTAACCTATTTTCATGGGCTTTCCTCTTTGTGATGTTACGTTCCTGTTATGCGCTGTTATACAGTATATGCCTTGAGCTCTTATTTTGAAGGCGCTAAGAGCGGAAGTGATGACACGTTGGAGTGGAGCGGAGGTTTTTGAAAGAAGGTAAATAAATTGGTCCTCGTGTAAACTGGAGCCTCCGTGTTTGTTATTTTGTAGTTTCATACAGTATAGGCCACATTTATAAACCCTCGGTTACACTTTTTTAAATAGATTCAATCTTGCACGTGGAAAGTTGAAGTGAGGGTTTTAGTTGTGGACTTCATTTATAAGTAAAGGTAAGACCATAATAACGTTTTTTTAATTGAATGTGCTTTTTTGTGTGCTACAGTTTGTATGTGTAAAGTTAAAGTTAAGTTAAAGTAGCAATGATTGTCACACACACACTAGGTGTAATGAAATTTGTCGTCTGCATTTGACCCATCCCCTTGATCACCCCCTGGGAGGTGAGGGGAGCAGTGGGGAGCAGCGGCGCCACGCCCGGGAATAATTTTTGGTGATTTAACCCCCAATTCCAAGCCTTGATGCTGAGTGCCAAGCAGGGAAGAATGCTGGTATGAGCTTTTAAACATAACCCGTTAACTGCTGCCAATCAAATGGTGAATAAGATACTCTTTAGGGTTCATATGTTTGTAAATCTGACTGTGATGAAGTCAGTGCCTCACCAGCCATCAACCTCACCGCACGTCACTGCTTTTATAGGACTAACAAGCACCTGCCTGTAAAATTTAAGCAAGATTGATGGAAAAACAAGGCCGCCAACGAGCAAAACGGATTTGCAGGAACATAGGATTTGAACTAACCGTTCATAAGTTATTGACCATTTGTCAATAAAAGGTTTGTATTACGTATGTTAACATGTCTTACAAAGCATTATGAGCGCAACAAATGCCATGAAACAACATTGTATGGAATGTATCCATATACCGTATTTTCCACACCATAAGGCGCCCTGGGTTATAAGCTGCGCCTTCAATGAACGGCATATTTCAAAACTTTGTCCACCTATAAGCCGCCCCGTGTTATAAGCCGCATCTAACTGCGCTAAAGGAATGCCAAAAAAACAGTCAGATAGGTCAGTCAAACTTTAATAATATATTAAAAACCAGCGTGATGTGGGCGCGCATGGAGTCGTATATCAACATGGACGGAGCTGCGTGAAAAAAGCCACCCGGCCTCTTCGCGTAAACTTACCTTAACCACTCGCTCATCTTTTCTTCATCCATCCATCCCTTCGAGTTAGCTTTTATGATGACGCCGGCTGGAAAGGTCTCTTTTGGCAAGGTCTTCCTTTTGAATATCACCATGGGTGGAAGTTTCTGGCCATTAGCATGGCAAGCTAGAACCACAGTGAAGGATGACTTCTCATTCCCTGTGGTGCGAATATTCACCGTACGTGCTCCCGTTGTATCCACAGTGCGGTTCACAGGAATATCAAAAGTCAGTGGAACCTCGTCCATGTTGATAATGTTCTCTGGCCGGATCTTTTTTTCAGCTATCTTGTTTTTACAATATGCACGGAAAGTAGCCAGCTTTTCTTGAAAGTCTTTAGGCAGTTGCTGTGAAATAGTAATCCGTGTGCGGATGGAGAGATTGCGTCTTTTCATGAACCGGATCCCTGTCGCTTAGTAGGAGCCATTTTGTGGTCTTTACAGATGTAAACACACAAAGGAAATGAAACGTAATATCCGCGCGCTTCTTCTTCTTCTACGGGGGCGGGTGGTTGCTTACAGTAGAAGAAGAAGCGCTTCCTGTTCTATGGGGGCGGGTGTTTACCTTGGCGGTTGCTTGCGTAGAAGAAGAAGCACTTCCTCTTCTACGGGGAAAAAAGATGGCGGCTGTTTACCGTAGTTGCGAGACCGAAACTTTATGAAAATGAATCTTAATATTAATCCATATATAAAGCGCACCGGGTTATAAGCCGCACTGTCAGCTTTTGAGTAAATTTGTGGTTTTTAGGTGCAGCTAATAGTGCGGAAAATACGGTAGCCTGCACGCCTGTGGGATGTTCCAAATAAGTGTTTGATGAGCATTCCTCAACTTTATCAGTATTTATTGCCACCTTTCCCAACTTCTTTGTCATGTGTTGCTGGCATCAAATTCTAAAGCTAATGATTATTTGCAAAAAAAAAATGTTTATGAGTTTGAACATCAAATATGTTGTCTTTGTAGCATATTCAATTGAATATGAGTTGAAAAGGATTTGCAAATCATTGTATTCCGTTTATATTTACATCTAACACAATTCCCCAACTCATATGGAAACGGGGTTTGTACTAAAAGACAATTGTCTAGTATGTTCACTATTTTATTTAAGGACAAACCGCAATAAGAAACATATGTTTAATGTACCGTAAGATTTTTGTTCAAATAAAGCCAATAATGGAATATTTTCTGGTCCTCTTTATTTAGAAAAGTATCGAAATGCATTTTGGTACCGATACCGGTGCCAAAATATTAGTATCGGGACAACACTAGCACAGTATGATCATCCATGTGCAATGAAAACTCAGTTCTTACCCAAGCCCTGCTTTGTGGTACTGGTTGTCCCAAACCGTGGATCATGGTTGTGTTCTGCGTCAGGGGCCAGATGCAGCCTGGCGTGTCATGCCCTCTATCCCATAGGTCCTCTGGGCTTTGGAACAGGTTTGTTCCACTGGCTGCAACTGACGAGAAGGGCAGGTGAGGTCACATTACCTCCCGACCTCCGACCTCCGACCTCCGACCTCCTCCGCGTTAACCTCCGGCATCGTCTGCATCTCCTCTAGCCGCGAACAGGAAGCAGAGTTTGCCCTGAGAGACGGTTGCGCTCCGTCCATCTGTGTCTGTGACCCTGACCGGACATTCTCAGACCATTTGCACACCTCTGACCCGGCCGGAAAACGCGTACCTTCTTTTTTGGACTCATCCCTGCACTCTTCCTGGTCGGCATCGGCTACATTCTCTCTAAGTGAATTATATCGTGGCTGCAGGGGAGGAGAGATGAGGTTACGGGTATCAAACAAAGGGGAGCTTCTCAGTCCCGAGCTGTTTGTTGTTCAAATATTGACTAGGTTGTGTTTGTCAACTCCATGACGGTGGTGGAAACCACGATCCAGGAGCCTCACACACATTCCTTCACCCCGTCGCATGTGTTTGTTTACGTGCCCGTTGCATAAGAGCTGCACCGAACCTGAACCATACGTCCTCGGTCTCTGTTGGGACGCATCACGGCGTCTGGCCCTCTGGGCCAAGGTTGCAACTTGAGTGTTGTCACCCCCGCTCCCGTCTGTCCCGATCTCTGGCGAGGCCCAGCTGGAGTCAAAAGAGGCGATCAATTCAGCCATTGTTTGGTTTTCCTCCTTGAAATGCCCGAGGTACTAACGAGATCAAGACACTAGACAGGAATAAAGAAGAAGAATGATAAAAACAGAAACAATAAAGAAGAACAATGCAGAGTTCAGGAAAGATACTTGGAGTTTATTTTTTGTTGAAACAAAAGTTCATGAGCTTTGAGTTCCTGGAACTTTTAGTTCGATGAACGTTCATGTTTTTAAGAGCAGGCTAAAGACCCACCTTTTTGATTTGGCTTTTACCTGATATTAATTATTTTAGTGAAGTCATTTGTATTTTACTTTTTATCCTATTAGTTATGGAAGATTTTCCATCCATCCATCTTCTTCCGCTTATCCGAGGTCGGGTCGCGGGGGCAGCAGCCTAAGCAAGGAAGCCCAGACTTCCCTCTCCCCAGCCACTTCGTCCAGCTCTTCCTGTGGGACCCCGAGGCGTTCCCAGGCCAGCCGGGAGACATAGTCTTCCCAACGTGTCCTGGGTCTTCCCCGCGGCCTCCTACCGGTCGGACGTGCCCTAAACACCTCCCTAGGGAGGCGTTCGGGTGGCATCCTGACCAGATACCCGAACCACCTCATCTGGCTCCTCTCCATGTGGAGGAGCAGCGGCTTTACTTTGAGCTCCCCCCGGATGACAGAGCTTCTCACCCTATCTCTAAGGGAGAGCCCCGCCACCCGGCGGAGGAAACTCATTTCGGCCGCTTGTACCCGTGATCTTGTCCTTTCGGTCATAACCCAAAGCTCATGACCATAGGTGAGGATGGGAACGTAGATCGACCGGTAAATTGAGAGCTTTGCCTTCCGGCTCAGCTCCTTCTTCACCACAACGGATCGATACAGCGTCCGCATTACTGAAGACGCCGCACCGATCCGCCTGTCGACCTCACGATCCACTCTTCCCTCACTCGTGAACAAGACTCCGAGGTACTTGAACTCCTCCACTTGGGGCAAGATCTCCTCCCCAATCCGGAGATGGCACTCCACCCTTTTCCGGGCGAAAACCATGGACTCGGACTTGGAGGTGCTGATTCTCATCCCAGTCGCTTCACACTCGGCTGCGAACCGATCCAGTGAGAGCTGAAGATCCTGGCCAGATGAAGCCATCAGGACCACATCATCTGCAAAAAGCAGAGACCTAATCCTGCAGCCACCAAACCAGATCCCCTCAACGCCTTGACTGCGCCTAGAAATTATGTCCATAAAAGTTATGAACAGAATGGGTGACAAAGGGCAGCCTTGGCGGAGTCCAACCCTCACTGGAAACGTGTCCGACTTACTGCCGGCAATGCGGACCAAGCTCTGGCACTGATCATACAGGGAGCGGACTGCCACAATCAGACAGTCCGATACCCCATACTCTCTGAGCACTCCCCACAGGACTTCCCGAGGGACACGGTCGAATGCCTTCTCCAAGTCCACAAAACACATGTAGACTGGTTGGGCAAACTCCCATGCACCCTCAAGGACCCTGCCGAGAGTATCGAGCTGGTCCACAGTTCCACGACCAGGACGAAAACCACACTGTTCCTCCTGAATCCGAGGTTTGACTATCCGGCGTAGCCTCCTCTCCAGTACACCTGAATAGACCTTAAAAAACTGTACTTAAGCCACATTCTTTTTTTGTTTTTAGTACTGAACTCTTAACCCTCATTTGTAAACAATAACATGCTTATTATACAAACAGTATTCGTACACCTTTAACACAGATTGTTATACTGTCTTCAGTTTAACAGTTTAAGAAAAACCTTTCTCAACCAGCTATTGCAAGGAATTTAGGGATTTCACCATCTACGGTCCGTAATATCATCAAAGGGTTCAGAGAATCTGGAGAAATCACTGCACGTAAGCAGCTAAGCCCGTGACCTTCCATCCCTCAGTCTGTACTGCATCAACAAGCGACATCAATGTGTAAAGGATATCACCACATGGGCTCAGGAACACTTCAAAAACCCACTGTCAGTAACTACAGTTGGTCGCTACATCTGTAAGGGCAAGTTAAAACTCTCCTATGCAAGGTGAAAACCGTTTATCAACAACACCCAGAAACGCCGTCGGCTTCGCTGGGCCTGAGCTCATCTAAGATGGACTGATACAAAGTGGAAAAGTGTTCTGTGGTCTGACGAGTCCACATTTCAAATTGTTTTTGGAAACTGTGGACGTCGTGTCCTCCGGACCAAAGAGGAGAAGAACCATCCGGATTGTTATAGGCGCAAAGTTGAAAAGCCAGCATGTGTGATGGTATGGGGGTGTATTAGTGCCCAAGACATGGGTAACTTACACATCTGTGGTACATACAGGTTTTGGAGCAATCCAAGCAACGTTACCATGGACGCCCCTGCTTATTTCAGCAAGACAATGCCAAGCCACGTGTTACATCAACGTGGCTTCATAGTAAAAGAGTGCGGGTACTAGACTGGCCTGCCTGTAGTCCAGACCTGTCTCCCATTGAAAATGTGTGGCGCATTATGAAGCCTAAAATAGCACAACGGAGACCCCCGGACTGTTGAACAACTCAAGCTGTACATCAAGCAAGAATGGGAAAGAATTCCACCTGAGAAGCTTCAAAAATGTGTCTCCTCAGTTCCCAAACCTTTACTGAGTGTTGTTAAAAGGAAAGGCCATGTAACACAGTGGTGAACATGCCCTTTCCCAACTACTTTGGCACGTGTTGCAGCCATGAAATTCTAAGTTAATTATTATTTGCAAAAAAAACCAACAAGTTTTTGAGTTTGAACATCAAATATGTTGTCTTTGTAGTGCATTCAATTGAATATGGGTTGAAAAGGATTTGCAAATCATTGTATTCCGTTTATATTTACATCTAACACAATTTCCCAACTCATATGGAAACGGGGTTTGTTAAAACAGCACCACACGTCATAATGGCGGCGACAGTTTTGATGTTAAAGGTCTAAAAAAATTATGTCCGAATTGTAAATCTTAATGGGCCGCATGTGGCCCGCGGGCCGTATTTTGCATAGGTCTGCTCTAGCAAGATTACAGCGAGATGCTCAGAACTCCTCAGTCACGCTCCTCATTGTCCGCATGATTACCATCACCCCCTCTCGTCTGTTTCTACCTTATAAAAGCTGGAGTAGAAGAAACAAGTCCAAGAACAACAAGTGGATGGCTGGAAAGAGGCTTTTTTAGCTGTTCCCTCATGTGGCTTCAAAATGAGGAAGTCCTGCATCTGGCTTATTTTTGAGTGAATCCAAGTTCCAACAGCTGTGCCTATTAAAGGAAGTTCAGTTTAAAGATGTGTGATACGACGCCACGGGAAAACCATTACCATGCCGCATCAGTTACCATTGCCTTGGAGAGGAAACCTTCTCAAAGCTTCCTCTTCTGCCTCATCTTCAGTCTTGCGACGCTCATCAAACACAAAATCGATTGGCGTTCACCGCGGCGTTCCAATCACAGAGGTCATCCTAACACTATCAAGATGTCTGGGACCTTGGGAGTTCTCCCAGCAGTGAAGGTTCCCTCTTTGTCTGATCTATGAGATTGTATTGAGGTTCAGGGCACGGCCACACAAATATATATATACACAGGTAAAAGCCAGTAAATTAGAATATTTTGAAAAACTTGATTTATTTCAGTAATTGCATTCAAAAGGTGTAACTTGTACATTATATTTATTCATTGCACACAGACTGATGCATTCAAATGTTTATTTCATTTAATTTTGATGATTTGAAGTGGCAACAAATGAAAATCCAAAATTCCGTGTGTCACAAAATTAGAATATTACTTAAGGCTAATACAAAAAAGGGATTTTTAGAAATGTTGGCCAACTGAAAAGTATGAAAATGAAAAATATGAGCATGTACAATACTCAATACTTGGTTGGAGCTCCTTTTGCCTCAATTATTGCGTTAATGCGGCGTGGCATGGAGTCGATGAGTTTCTGGCACTGCTCAGGTGTTATGAGAGCCCAGGTTGCTCTGATAGTGGCCTTCAACTCTTCTGCGTTTTTGGCTCTGGCATTCTGCATCTTCCTTTTCACAATACCCCACAGATTTTCTATGGGGCTAAGGTCAGGGGAGTTGGCGGGCCAATTTAGAACAGAAATACCATGGTCTGTAAACCAGGCACGGGTAGATTTTGCGCTGTGTGCAGGCGCCAAGTCCTGTTGGAACTTGAAATCTCCATCTCCATAGAGCAGGTCAGCAGCAGGAAGCATGAAGTGCTCTAAAACTTGCTGGTAGACGGCTGCGTTGACCCTGGATCTCAGAAAACAGAGTGGACCGACACCAGCAGATGACATGGCACCCCAAACCATCGCTGATGGTGGAAACTTTACACTAGACTTCAGGCAACGTGGATCCTGTGCCTCTCCTGTCTTCCTCCAGACTCTGGGACCTCGATTTCCAAAGGAAATACAAAATTTGCATGGTTGGGTGATGGTTTGGGGTGCCATGTCATCTGCTGGTGTCGGTGACAGGTGAAAACTAATGGTTGCTATGGTGACAAACAAGAGTGCACAATGAGTCCAAACGTGGAACAGGTGAAACTAATGGGGTAATCATGGAAACAAGACAAGGGAGTGAAAAGACAGAAACTAAAGAGTCCTATAACTAAACAAAACATGACTTAAAACAAAACATGATTACACAGACATGACAGAAATGTGGACTCGTTAGACCACAGAAAACTTCTCCACTTTGCATGAGTCCATCTTAGATGATCTCGGGCCCAGAGAAGCCGGCGACGTTTCTGGATGTTGTTGATAAATGGCTTTGGCTTTGCATAGTAGAGCTTTAACTTGCACTTACAGATGTAGCGACCAACTGTATTTAGTGACAGTGGTTTTCTGAAGTGTTCCTGAGCCCATGTGGTGATATCCTTTATAGATTTATGTCGGTTTTTGATACAGTGCCGTCTGAGGGATGGAAGGTCACGGTCATTCAATGTTGGTTTCCGGCCATGCCGCTTACGTGGAGTGATTTCTCCACATTCTCTGAACCTTTTGATGATATTATGGAGCGTAGATGTTGAAATCCCTAAATTTCTTGCAATTGCACTTTGAGAAACGTTGTTCTTAAACTGTTTGACTATTTGCTCACGCAGTTGTGGACAAAGGGGTGTACCTCGCCCCATCCTTTCTTGTGAAAGACTGAGCATTTTTTTGGGGAAGCTGTTTTTATACCCAATCATGGCACCCACCTGTTCCCAATTAGCCTGCACACCTGTGGGATGTTCCAAATAAGTGTTTGATGAGCATTCCTCAACTTGATCAGTATTTATTGCCACCTTTCCCGACTTTTTTGTCACGTGTTGCTGCCATCAAATTCTAAAGTTAATGATTATTTGCAAAAATGTTTATCAGTTTGAACATCAAATATGTTGTCTTCAACTGAATATGGGTTGAAAATGTTGCAAATCATTGTATTCCGTTTATATTTACATCTAACACAATTTCCCAACTCATATGGAAACAGGGTTTGTATTATGGTTTGCATTAAGGCCCATTAGCTCTCCTCCTATGTTATGTTTTCCTGCTCTTGCCTGCTTCCCTTAGTTTGGTTTTAATTGCTGATGGAATTGTGATCCTCCAGTAACCTTGTCCAAGAGCCAACCTATTCCGGTCTGTTTTCCGTGCTTTTGTTTTTTTTTTGGCCCTCGCATTATTTGTTTCCCAGAAGAAACGTCCCTCGATTTTCACGTGTGCTCGTTCTCCCGTCTTTTGGACATCACTCCAACCACATGCACATTGTGTCAAATCTTTCACCGAAACACTGAAAAGGAGGGTTTTGTGTTACCGCCTGTTAGCCAGACCTCCATCCTCCAACACATCGTATTGATTCGTCAAAATTGTCCATTTCCTTAAACGCTTCCATCATCCCTTTCGACCACATGCGTCGCCCGCTTCCACAGCCGCAGAGTACCGACTTTTCTCAGTCTCAGTCTCAGTCCCGTTGGCTTTGATGAAGATCAGTGACGTCATTTATCTCATCCCAACGTTTAAAATGACGCACTCTTTCATCGTCAATACCGCTTCGCTATGCCACAGCTCGTTAGCCTGATTACTAGCAGACACCGGTGTTAGGGAAATTTGAGCTTGACAAAGTCCAAAGTGATTCCTGGAGAAGATTGACAGTCAGGTTTGAGGCTTGCAGCTCTTTGAATCCCCATTAGGAACATCTTTGGAGGATTTCAAGGTTGATCAGGCAGGAAATCACTCGCATTCACGGTATGAACGCCACAATAGTAATGAGATCTCAAACTAAATGTGTGTATTTGGAGATAAGCTGTTTCTATATTCTTTGATTGACTGATTGTTGGGCAAATCTGCACTGAGACACACTCTGCAGATTCAGAGGGCAAATTATTGTCAGCAAGATATGGACGTGATCAGGCCCGGCCCTAACCAATCTGGCGCCCTAGGCAAGATTTTAGGTAGCGCCCCCCCCCCCCACATCGGCAGTGAAGTGTATATACTCACAAGAAACTGAATAGCTTTGTCTTTGACCTTTTTTTTTTTTTTACTTACAACTATACCTAATATATAAAGGGGTGGAAAAGTGACTATTACCTGCAGGGCAAACATTAGCTAACCAGAAGGCAATAACAATGTAAACAAAAAACACCTGTTTAAAAGATCTAATACAAATGTCCCTGAGGAATGTAAGGTGGGAGTACTGTAATTACCTAACGTTACATTATTATTTTCCATAACAATTTAGCCCCCTCCACAATATTAACCCGACGTTAAAACAGAACTAGCTATTTATTGATTAGCAATTGCCGAATCATGTAACATTAGCTTAATGCTAAAAAGCCAGGTTACTATCACATTCTGTAACAGACAAATAATTTCATGTAGGCTAACGTTACCTACCTGCTACCTCTGTCTTTTCTCGTTTCTCCTCCTCTTCTTTTCTCCTTTTTCTTCCCTGGGCACCTGACAGTTTTGGCAGTTTTGACATCTTGTGTTGATTTTTTGATGTGGTGACGTCCAAAAAGAGTCATGAAACGGGAAGGGAGGAGTCGCGCCGTGCGGGGGGGGGGGGGGGGGGGGGGCGTAATGTTGTAACAAATAATATTTCTAATAAATAGGCTTTACTTTGCATTTTAATTAACGTGGGATTATTTTTTGTATTTAGAAATAATAGTACCAACTTTTTTTTTTTTTTTTTTTTCCTCCAACATTTGTGGCACTGGCGTGGCGCCCCCTGATGGACGGCGCCCTTAGCATTTGCCTATACAGCCTATGCCACGGGCCGGCCCTGGACGTGATTAATTTCAGTTCTTGTCAGTCACGTGGAATTTTGATCTTTTAAATGTCCATATCAAAAAGCTTGTGTAGTGCAGTATTCATCTTGAAGCAATGTTGGCATCATGTGAGTCTGTTGCCTGAACAGACTGCCATAAAAAAAAAAATTCCATGTATCTGCGGCTCTAGTGACGAGTGTGTGTGAATGACGGGAAGAAAAGCTCAGGGAGAAATCCTTTGGTGCATACTTGCCAACCTTGAGACCTGCAGCAGGAAGCATGAAGTGCTCTAAAACTTGCTGGTAGACGGCTGCGTTGACCCTGGATCTCAGGAAACAGAGTGGACCGACACCAGCAGATGACATGGCACCCCAAACCATCACTGATGGTGGAAACTTTACACTAGACTTCAGGCAACGTGGATCCTGTGCCTCTCCTGTCTTCCTCCAGACTCTGGGACCTCGATTTCCAAAGGAAATGCAAAATTTGCATGGTTGGGTGATGGTTTGGGGTGCCATGTCATCTGCTGGTGTCGGTCCACTCTGTTTCCTGAGATCCAGGGTCAACGCAGCCGTCTACCAGCAAGTTTTAGAGCACTTCATGCTTCCTGCTGCTGACCTGCTCTATGGAGATGGAGATTTCAAGTTCCAACAGGACTTGGCGCCTGCACACAGCGCAAAATCTACCCGTGCCTGGTTTACGGACCATGGTATTTCTGTTCTAAATTGGCCCGCCAACTCCCCTGACCTTAGCCCCATAGAAAATCTGTGGGGTATTGTGAAAAGGAAGATGCAGAATGCCAGACCCAAAAACGCAGAAGAGTTGAAGGCCACTATCAGAGCAACCTGGGCTCTCATAACACCTGAGCAGTGCCAGAAACTCATCGACTCCATGCCACGCCGCATTAACGCAGTAATTGAGGCAAAAGGAGCTCCAACCAAGTATTGAGTATTGTACATGCTCATATTTTTCATTTTCATACTTTTCAGTTGGCCAACATTTCTAAAAATCCCTTTTTTGTATTAGCCTTAAGTAATATTCTAATTTTGTGACACACGGAATTTTGGATTTTCATTTGTTGCCACTTCAAATCATCAAAATTAAATGAAATAAACATTTGAATGCATCAGTCTGTGTGCAATGAATAAATATAATGTACAAGTTACACCTTTTGAATGCAATTACTGAAATAAATCAAGTTTTTCAAAATATTCTAATTTACTGGCTTTTACCTGTATATACATATATACATATATATATATATATATATATATATATATATATATATATATATATATATAAAATAAAATAAATATATATCCTGAAAATATGCAAACAAAACTGTGTTTAGATAATTGATACTTCAAACTTGCATAAATAAATATTAAGGAATATAACATAACTTGGCTTCTGAGAGCTTCAAAATGTAATGAATAAAATGCTAAAGTTGTTGATAAACAAGCAATTATTTTAATAATTAAATATGGTCATTTTAAATGAATTATTATGATAATTTAAAATGAATTATTTCAAATATGTTTATTTTAATTCTATGGCTGGATGTAATAAGGAGTCAGAAAAAATACAAATAAAAATACAATTAATTTTGATGTTTTTAGCAAAATATAGTAAAAATGTATTTTATTTTTTTTATTTTTTTTTATTAATAAATATATTTATTTTTAGGTAAGATAAACATAATAATGCAATTTGTCTCTAGTCTGGATGATTTAGTTATTGTCACCCTGTTGTCCTCCCGTGGCCTCCAGCTCCGGCTGAAAATCGGGAGATTTTCGGGAGAGGCGCTGAATTTCGGGAGTCTCCCGGAAAATTCAGGAGGGTTGGCAAGTATGCTTTGGTGCCACCTACAAGTTTGAATATACATAAACAAATATATATGTATATGTATATATATATATATATATATACACAAAACCCAAAACCAGTGAAGTTGGCACGTTGTGTAATTTGTAAATAAAAACACAATATTTTTCATATATATTCAGTTAAAGATATTTAATGTTCGAAGTGAGAAATGTAATTTTTTTTTTTCAAATAATTACACTTTAATGGCAGCAACACATTGCAAAAAGTTGGCACAGGGTACATTTTTACTACTGTGTATCATGGCTTGTCCTGTTAACAACACTCGGGAACTGAGGAGAGCAATTTGTGAAGCTTCTCAGGTGGAATTCTTTCCCATTCTTGCTTGATGTACAGCCATACTTGCCAACCTTGACACCTCCGATTTCGGGAGGTGTGGTCGGGGTGGGGCGTGGTTGGGGGCGGGGCTAAGAGGGGAGGAGTATATTTACAGCTAGAATTCACCAAGTCAAGTATTTCATATATATATATATATATAAATAAAATAAATACTTGAATTTCAGTGTTCATTTATTTACACTTATGCACACACATAACACTCATCTACTCATTGTTGAGTTAAGGGTTGAATTGTCCATCCTTTTTCTATTCTCTGTCACTATTTTTCTAACCATGCTGAACACCCTTTCACAGGTACCCAGAAAGGTTTCGTGTACCACCAAAAAAACTGAATCTCTGAAGACAGTATAAAAATCTGTGTTAAAGGTGTACAAATACTGTTTGTATAATAAGCATGTTATTTTTTTTTTACAAATGAGGGTTAAGAGTTCAGTACTAAAATAGAAAAAAAGAATGTGGCTTAAGTACAGTTTTTTAATTGAGCTGCTGCATTTTTTGGTTGGGTTGTTTATTTATTTTGAGTAACTTCTATACATTTCTAAAAGGGGAGGAATGTAATAGAGTTATCTGTTTGTCTGTTGCCATCTCCTGGTGAATGTTGGCTATAGCTACTGGGGTTACTTTTTGGTTGGCCAACGATTTACGTGGTGTTGCGCACCTGACGTCACTCAGGTCCGCATGGAGCTGGAGGGGGTGTGGCTTCCAGCTCCGCCTGAATTTCGGGAGATTTTCGGGAAAAAAATTTGTCCCGGGAGGTTTTCGGGAGAGGCGCTGAATTTCGGGAGTCTCCCGGAAAATCCGGGAGGGTTGGCAAGTATGCGTACAGCTTAAGTTGTTCAACAGTCCGGGGGTCTCCGTTGTGCTATTTTAGGCTTCATAATGCGCCACACATTTTCAATGGGAGACAGGTCTGGACTACAGGCAGGCCAGTCTAGTACCCGCACTCTTTTACTATGAAGCCATATTGATGTAACACGTGGCTTGGCATTGTCTTGCTGAAATAAGCAGGGGCGTCCATGGTAACGTTGCTGTACCTTTCAGTATTAATGGCGCCTTCACAGATGTGTAAGTTACCCACGTCTTGGGCACTAATATATATACAGTATATAATGTTTTTTTTCTCAGTAAGTCTCATATTTGGGTTACCACAATACTAATACTAATTATATTCATTTAAAATCAGTCTCTAATTTTCCTGATGATCATCCCTTTTGGATCAGTTTTTGTCGCACTCTGCTGCAAGCTGGCGGCGATCGCCTCGCGCCATCTCAACGACACTCCAAATAAACTCATGGGGTAGGAGGAAGGGGGGGGGGGCTCAGGCGTGGGAGAGACGGCACGGGAACGCCATGAGTGGAAGTACAGGATGATGCAAGGATGTCAGAACCGTAAGGATGCAAAGCGAGTGAGGAGAAAGTCATGCATGATGCATCCCAGGCCTGTCCTGCGACCGATTAGTCGGGTTTGTTGATGAGCCTCAGGGCAGTACATTGTTCCCAGCATGCATTGTCGTTTTTTTATGCGTTAGGTGCGTCGTCTTGTGAACCCACACATTCCTAATTTACAAGTCATGTTTGTCTGAGAATGATATTATCTCATTTGAACCGCCATTGTTCGTTCGACCTTCAGCGCGAAACTGTAGCTAACCATGTCCAGACGCGTCCATCACAGACTATATACTGCAGGTTAGACAAACCCCGTTTCCATATGAGTTGGGAAATTGTGTTAGATGTAAATATAAACAGAATACAATGATTTGCAAATCATTTTCAACCCATATTCAATTGAATATGCGACAAAGACAACATATTTGATGTTCAAACTCATAAACTTTATTATTTTTTTGCAAATAATAATTAACTTAGAATTTCATGGCTGCAACACGTGCCAAAGTAGTTATGAAAGGGCATGTTCACCACTGTGTTACATGGCCTTTCCTTTTAACAACACTCAGTAAACGTTTGGGAACTGAGGAGACACATTTTTGAAGCTTCTCAGGTGGAATTCTTTCCCATTCTTGCTTGATGTACAGCTTAAGTTGTTCAACAGTCCGGGGGTCTCCCTTCTGCTATTTTAGGCTTCATAATGTGCCACACATTTTCAATAGGAGACAGGTTTGGACTACAGGCAGGCCAGTCTAGTACCCGCACTCTTTTACTATGAAGCCACGTCGATGTAACACGTGGCTTGGCATTGTCTTGCTGAAATAAGCAGGGGCGTCCATGGTAACGTTGCTTGGAGGGCAACATATGTTGCTCCAAAACCTGTATGTACCTTTCAGCATTAATGGTGCCTTCACAGATGTGTAAGTTACCCATGTCTTGGGCACTAATACACAGAGGTGGGTAGAGTAGCCAGAAATTGTACTCAAGTAAGAGTACTGTTACTTTAGAGATTTATTACTCAAGTAAAAGTTATTTATTTATTTTGCCGTTTTTGTTTACATGTTAAAGGTGTTTTAATGAATATACATGCATGTTTAACACATATAGATTCCTTTCTTTCATGAAGACAAGAATATAAGTTGGTGTATTACCTGATTCTGATGACTTGCATTGATTGTAATCAGACAGTAGTGATGATAACGTCCACGTTTTCAAATGGAGGAGAAAAAAAGTTCCTCCTTTCTGTCTAATACCACATGAAAGTGGTTGTTTTTTGGCTTCTTATTTGTCCAGCTTCCATATTCGTTTTTATACACTTTACAAGAAATACATTGGCGGCAAACTCCGTAGCTTGCTAGCTTGTTTGCGCTGGCTTTCGGAGACTCTTATTTTGAAAGCGCAGGCGCGATGGAGCGGCACTTTTATTGTGAAGACAGGAACTGTGCAGTCAGTCTTTAGGCTTTTGACAAGATGTACGGTTGAAATAAAAAAGGATCTTTTTTCCTTCACACTTTTGATTGATTGATTGAAAATTTATTAGTAGATTGCACAGTACAGTACATATTCCGTACAATTGACCACTAAATGGTAACACCCCAATAAGTTTTTCAACTTGTTTAAGTCAGGTCATGTGACCGCCTGGCTCTGTTTGATTGGTCCAACGTCACCAGTGACTGCATCTGATTGGTGGAACGGAGTGAACGTCACCAGTGACTGTATTTGTTGAAACGCAGGCACTATGAAGGTCTGTCTGACAGACCAAAACAAACAAAGCGTGCATTAACAGATGGATAAAAATTAGTAGCGAGTAGCGAGCTGAATGTAGATAAAAGTAGTGGAGTAAAAGTAGCGTTTCTTCTCTATAAATATACTCAAGTAAAAGTAAAAGTATGTTGCATTAAAACTACTCTTAGAAGTACAATTTATCCCAAAAGTTACTCAAGTAGATGTAACGTAGTAAATGTAGCGCGTTACTACCCACCTCTGCTAATACACCCCCATACCATCACACATGCTGGCTTTTCAACTTTGCGCCTATAACAATCCGGATGGTTCTTTTCCTCTTCGGAGGACACGACGTCCACAGTTTCCAAAAACAATTTGAAACGTGGACTCGTCAGACCACAGAACACTTTTCCACTTTGTATCAGTCCATCTTAGATGAGCTCAGGCCCAGCGAAGCCGACGGCGTTTCTGGGTGTTGTTGATAAACGGTTTTCGCCTTGCATAGGAGAGTTTTAACTTGCACTTACAGATGTAGCGACCAACTGTAGTTACTGACAGTGGGTTTCTGGAGTGTTCTTGAACCCATGTGGTGATATCCTTTACACACTGATGTCGCTTGTTGATGCAGTACAGCCTGAGGGATGGAAGGTCACGGGCTTAGCTGCTTACGTGCAGTGATTTCTCCAGATTCTCTGAGCCCTTTGATGATATTGCGGACCGTAGATGTTGAAATCCCTAAATTCCTTGCAATAGCTGGTTGAGAAAGGTGTTTCTTAAACAATTCGCCCCATCCTTGTTTTTGAATGACTGAGCATTTCATGGAATCTACTTTTATACCCAATCATGGCACCCACCTGTTCCCAATTAGCCTGCACACCTGTGGGATGTTCCAAATAAGTGTTTGATGAGCATTCCTCAACTTTATCAGTATTTATTGCCACCTTTCCCAACTTCTTTGTCACGTGTTGCTGGCATTAAATTCTAAAGTTAATGATTATTTGAAAAAAAAAAAAAAAAAAGTTTATGAGTTTGAACATCAAATATGTTGTCTTTGTAGCATATTCAACTGAATATGGCTTGAAAAGGATTTGCAAATCATTGTATTCCGTTTATATTTACATCTAACACAATTTCCCAACTCATATGGAAACGGGGTTGGTAATCAACCTGAGATGATCACTGCCCTGTGACAAATAGACTGTAACACTACACTCTCCTCACAGTCTGGCACGATGCAGCAGATCAATCCTGGCCTCAGGCGGGGAGACAGAATGCAACGAAAAGATGTTGCAAGAGCTCTCTGATTTCCTGGCGACACACTCGGCAATTAGCATCCTCTGCATCTCTCACTCCTGCCGTCCGTTGTTCCCGACTGTCACAATCCGGTTGAAACACAAACACGCTCACCCACTTAAAACCATGCACCACCACAGGTATGTTAACCGGGCCTGGCTCTGGTCTCTGTGCATTAGCGGCACATTCCGGCGGTCTGGATAATGGCAATGTCTTTTCGAGGCTATTTGCGGCTTTTTTGTGGCATGTTTCACCAGATTCCAACATTAGTGGGGTTTTTTTTACCCTCGTCTGGTGGGAAAGACACAACAAAAGGGGGGTGATGTTTTTTTGTCATAAAAACCTGCAATACCGCCAATGCTTGTGCCGTTGGATACGTTGTTGCAAGGCTGTTGACACTGAGCTCTAGTAGGGGAACTTCCTTCTCTCAGGCCCATAGAAAGCAAACAAGCTAATCAGAACCAGCAGGGCGGCCCACTTTTTACTCTGTTGGACACGCAGGACTTCAACTGGAGGGGATGTCCACTGATAGTGACAGTGCAAAACCATGATAGTTTGTCAGTGAACCACTTGAGTTAAACTGTAGTGTCAACTCTGCAGTGGCTCCTTTGTACCACAGAACCACATTATTGACTTTCTTTGAAAAATTAAATAAAGATATTTATTTCTTTGTAACAGTTTTAGATTTGCGTAAGTGACAGCATATGTGGTCATATTTTTTGGTATTTACTTGTATCAGTTTTAGATTTTTTATCTATTTTTTTAAAACACTATACAATGAGATTTAAATAATGATACTGTACAGACCTTTTAAAGTTGTCTAAAAAAGATTATTCACCTTTGTTTATTATAGCTAATTATTTTCTGTATAACTTTTTTCATATCTATGTAAATATATATATATATGTATATATATATATATATATATATATATATATATATATATATATATATATATATTACGGGTATATATATATGTATATATATATATATATATATATATATATATATATATACACCTGCAGACTGCAGGTGTACCTAATTCACAACTCCTCCAACACAAACATTATTGTTTTTGCACTTTTTGGCTTCTTATTAAATAACTTTTGTAACCTATTTTTATGGGCTTTCCTCTTTGTGATGTTAAGTTCCTGTTATGCGCTGTTATACAGTATATGCCTTGAGCTCTTATTTTGAAGGCGCTAAGAGCGGAAGTGATGTCACGTTGCGGAGGTTTTTGAAAGAAGGTAAATAAAGTGGTCCTCGTGTAAACTGGAGCCTCCGTGTTTGTTATTTTGTAGTTTCGTACAGTATAGGCGACATTTATAAACCCTCGGTTACACTTTTTTTTTAAATAGATTCAATCTTGCACGTGGAAAGTTTAAGTGAGGGCTTTAGTTGATATAACACACCCGTCAGGGGGTTCATTAATCCAGCACAACAGCGGCACATTTATAAGTAAAGGTAAGACCATAATAAAGTTTTTTTATTAAATGTGCTTTTTTGTGTGCTACAGTTTGTATGTGTAAAGTTAAAGTTAAGTTAATGATTGTCCCACACACACTAGGTGTAATGAAATTTGTCCTCTGCATTTGACCCATCCCCTTGATCACCCCCTGGGAGGTGAGGGGAGCAGTGGGCAGCAGCGGCGCCGCGCCCGGGAATCATTTTTGGTGATTTAACCCCCAATTTCAACCCTTGATGCTGAGTGCCAAGCAGGGAAGAATGCTGGTATGAGCTTTTAAACATAACCCGTTAACTGCTGCCAATCAAATGGTGAATAAGATACTCTTTAGGGTTCATATGTTTGTAAATCTGACTGTGATGAAGTCAGTGCCTCACCAGCCATCAACCTCACCGCACGTCACTGGTTTAATGTATCGTGAGATTTTTTGTTAAAATAATGCCATTTTTTGTGGTCCCCTTTATTTCGAAAAGTATCGAAATACATTTTGGTACCGGTGCCAAAATATTGGTATATGTGCGACCCTACTTTGGCCTTCTAACAATCAAAAGTCCCGATCGACGCCAGCAAGCCCTCTCCCAGTTGTTTACACTTCACCACGCGGCGTGCAGGCTTCATGGCCACAAACACACAGAAGCAGTTCCATGTAGAAGTACTCCAATCAGACTTGAGAGCCTTGCAAGGAATCCCAGCTCCGGTGTGTTTGGATGCATCCAGGTTGCAAAGTTCAGCGTGTGTTGCCAACATCCAGTGCAGGTCTAAACTAGGCTGTAAACGTTTGTAAACACACCTCGTCATCGTTCACGGCACGCACATCTTGACACAAGATGATGTTCACCCCCACTCAATCACGACAAGAAGGTTGGACGCTTTCACTGAGCTCGTGTGGGGGGAAGCTACAGGAGTGATTCATGTGAACGTTTTGCTCCATGTTGAGTTGTTCGCCGACCATATCTTCTCCTGTCAGCGCTGGCATGTTCTGTCGCCGACCTCCACCGGGGGGGGGGGGGGGGGGGGACTGACAGACGCTGAGTGGGAAGGAGTGATGCTCTTCCACTGAAGCTCTGCTCTTCTTCATCCGAGATCTGACCTTCGCCCGAGACGAGGCAACATGTGTTACATTTGACGTGTTTTTACCATACAGCTCACACTTCTCTTGAAATGCAATGGGTTTACATTTTTGTATCATTTTCCACCTAAAAGGTCGCGGAAACTGACTTCCAGGATCAAACTCCCGCCATCATAAAACCGTTATTAACTGTACACTGGTGTTGTACCGGTACCAATATTTTAGTACCGTGTGCCGTGGGAGATTATGTAATTTCACCTATGTGGGTTAAAAATATTTTTTGCAAACCAGTAATTATAGTCTGCAAATGATGTGTTGTTGTTGAGTGTCAATGCTGTCTAGAGCTCGGCAGAGTAACCGTGTAATACTCTTCCATATCAGTAGGTGGCAGCAGGTAGCTAATTGCTTTGTAGATGTCGGAAACAGCGGGAGGCAGCGTGCAGGTAAAAAGGTATTCAATGCTTAAACCAGTGGTTCTTAACCTTGTTGGAGGTACCGAACCCCACCATACTTGCCAACCCTCCCGGATTTTCCGGGAGACTCAAGAAATTCAGCAGTGCCTTTAGGGCATGCCCCCAATATTGATGTCCGGGTGGAAATCGGGAGAAATTTGGGAGAATGGCTGACTCGGGAGATTTTCGGAAGGGGCACTGAAATTCGGGAGTCTCCCGGGAAAATCGGGAGGGTTGGCAAGTCTGTCCACGGCACACCAGACTGTATCTCACGGCACATACTGCTCTAACTAGTGTGAAATGGTGAAATTGCAGTATTAGCCTTGACTAAAAATACATAAATTAACCCTGAAGAAGGAAATATAGTTTCTAGAAGGATCTCTCCAATACATACTTGCCAACCTTGAGACCTCCGATTTCGGGAGGTGGGGGGTGGGGGGCGTGGTCGGGAGTGGGGCGGGGGCGTGGTTGGGGGCGTGGTTAAGAGATATATATATATATAAGAAATACTTGACTTTCAGTGAATTCTAGCTATTTCTATATATATATTTTATTACATATATATATATATATATATATATATATATATATATATATATATATATATATATATATAAATAAATAAAATAAATACTTTAATATCAGTGTTCATTTATTTACACATATACACACACATAACACTCATCTACTCATTGTTGAGTTAAGGGTTGAATTGTCCATCCTTGTTCTATTCTCTGTCACTTTTTCAGAACACACACATTATACAAATATACATTATAAAATCAATAAGAAAACGGGAGCTCTAATTTGGGAGTCTGAATTAGGATCAGAAGTTCCTATATAAACATTGCGCACTCACGTCGCCTTTTTGTATTGATTACTGCAGCTGTGCACTGGATTCATTCACAAATACAAACTACAACTCACAAACACTTTAGAGTTAGGCTCCACCATCAGAATGTGTACTTAAACTTATAAAGATCACATGGATATTATTCAGTGAGTTGATTCACCAAAACTAACCTGTTATACAGGAGGAAAAAGCACACAGGACGTTTCAATTGTTCACAGACTGGTCGCGCTCATCAGAATGACAAGACACTTCCGGTCTGCAGGTGATAGCATTCAATTGGGAAGAAACGCCCTACTGCCCCCTACTGACCAATGTGAATGCTGATAAATGTGTAATGACAGCTCCAAAAACGAATTCAAACCACAAAATAAAATAAATAAATCAACACAAAAATGTGACACATTATGGATGGGTCACATATGCATGTACAGTAGATGGCAGTATTGTCCTGTTTAAGAGTGTCACAACATTGCTGTTTACGGCAGACGAACTGCTTTACGGTAGACCAAAAGGTGACTGCTGTTGTTGTGTGTTGTAACCGCGCTGGGAGGACGTTAATGAAACTGCCTAACAATAAACCCACATAAGAAACCAAGAACTCGCCCTCCATCATTAGCTGTTTATATTGTGGGAAAGCGGACGTGTGAACAGGCCGTCAACACGTCACTCAGGTCCGCATGGAGCTGGAGGGGGCGTGGCCTCCAGCTCCGCCTGAATTTCGGGAGATTTTCGGGAGAAACTTTGTCCCGGGAGGTTTTCGGGAGAGGCGCTGAATTTAGGGAGTCTCCCGGAAAATCCGGGAGGGTTGGCAAGTATGCTCCAATAAGCTCTTCGTCATTATTCTGAACAAAGTCTAATGCGTTTGAAGAAGATTCAATCGAGTGTAAGCAGAGATGAGTGTAATAGACATGCCTAACCAGTGTGGCCCTAAGTAGAAAAAGGTGCAATAAATACTGTTCCTCACTACTGTGAAAATGAAAAGCCCTCCCAGATGTCTAAATATGGCCAACACGCTTGTTACCCAATCAAAGGCTGCCTCTGTTCTGCCCGGTGTTTACAGCAACGGGACCTTCAGAACACGCTATTGAATAAAAGGGAACAATTTCTCCTCATGGCTACACCGTGTCAGGGGGATTATTAAGAGCCATCACAACCCCCCGCGGCGGTCCCATCTGAAGCGTGGGGTCAAAGCGCACATGAAAGAAAGCGTAAACGCAAGACAACTTGATCTGGTGGTGGTCCACAGCTGAAGAACATTGGTTACCTGAGATGTTGACTTCTGAGATGGATGTCTTGGCTTCAGCATACATGATGTGCTGCAGGATCCCTCAGTGGGAGTAGTGTTCAAGTTGGAGTGTGTGCCATTAGTAGATTAGGGTGTGTGTGTGTGTGTGTTTGCATGTGATGGAGAGCATGTGTGTGCATGTGAACCTGAGAGGCAGCTCGATGAACCGAAGCAGGTACCGTGAGTCATATTATTAAGATGCTGGAAACTTAAAAGTGGGCTTTGTTCTGGTTTGTGCAGATGAAAGAAGCACAAAGCACATTGTCGATGCAAAGATTGTAAAAACTTACAAGACCAGACATCATTGGTGTTGTTAGCACAAAACTTCACAAACGGCTAACAAAGACTTAGAAATTATTAATTGTTGTTATTATTATTTTAAAAAAATGCACGGGACGAAATGAAATGCTCCCCGGGACGATGGCTTTTAACCATTTTTTTTCTTTTTCTTTTTATGTATTTATTCATTTTACATGTTATATTAAATGTCTTGGTTTTTCCTCCCTCTGAAAATCCTATGAAATGTTTAACAAGCCATCCTATAATCAGAATCAGAATCAGCTTTATTGTCATTACGCAAGGTAACGAGATTGAGGCCATTCCATACAGTGCGATGTGTGCATGCTAGAAAAACAATGTGCAAATATATAAAAATTTTAAAAATGTAGAAGTGCAATGAATATGGTGTGAAATGAATATATACATGAAAAAAAAAAAAAAAAAAAAAAAAAAAACAGGGTGGTTGGTGGAATGGGTTATTGCACCGAAGAGAAGGCAGTTATGAGGGACAATGGGGCAGTCCGTTCAGGATGGTTATGGCCCTGGGGAAGAAGCTGTTCTTTAGCCTGTTTGTTTTGGTTTTAATGCACCTGTAGCGCTTCCCAGAGGACAGCAGGTGGAACAGGTCAGAGCCAGGGTGGGTGCTGTCCTTGATGATGGCACTGGCTCTGTTGAGGCAGCGGGAGGTGTAGATGTCCGTCAGAGAGGGGAGAGGGCGGCCGATGATCTTCTGAGCCGTCTTGACCACTCTTTGCAGCCTCTCCCTGTCTGCTGCAGTGCAGCTGCCATACCATACCGTAATACAGTAGGTCAGCAGGCTCTCGATGGACGAGCGGTAGAAGGTCAGCAGCAGGTCAGGCTTCAGGTTGTACTTCCCGAGGACTCTAAGGAAGTGTAGCCGCTGCTGAGCCTTCTTGATGATTGATGTGGTGTTGACTGTCCAGGAGAAGTCATTAGAGATGTGGACTCCAAGGTACCTGAAGGTGTGGACCCTCTCTACACGCTCGCCGTTGATGTAGAGGGGGGCAGGGTCGGTGCTGCTCCTCCTGAAGTCGACGATGATCTCTCTGGTCTTGCTAGTGTTGAGAGCGAGGTTGTTCTCCGAAGACCAGGCCGTCAGCTTCAGGACCTCCTCTCTGTAGGCAGCCTCGTCACCCCTGGAGATGAGCCCGACCACTGTGGTATCGTCGGCGAACTTGACGGTAAGGTTGTCACTGTGGACCGGACTGCAGTCATGGGTGTAAAGGCAGTAGAGGAGGGGGCTCAGCACACAGCCCTGTGGGGAGCCGATGCTCAGCGTGCGGGAGGATGAGAGGTGCGGGCCAAGTCTCACATTCTGGGGTCGGTCCGTTAGGAAGTCCCTTATCCAGGCGTTTGTGAGAGGGGGGAGGCCAAGAGTGTCCAGTTTATTGCAGAGTCTGTCCGGGATTATTGTATTGAAGGCAGAGCTATAGTCCTACAACAGCTATTAATGTAGCTATACAATAAAACAAATATATTTCATGATGTTTTTTTTCATTATTTTAACAATAGGCTAATGTATATTACTTTATATAGATTCTACAAAAAACACATTTTAGGGGGGCTTGAGCCCCCCTAAAATATTCTTAAGCCCCCCTAAATAACTTGGTGTTATTTTTATTTTTTTATTTTATTTTACAAATACATATTCATTATAAAGTGGCCCAAATATGAGTTTAAATAAATAATCATATAACCTGTTATTATTCACTCAGTTTCCCCTCACTTCGTAGCGTAAGGTAGAGAGCCCCTTTAGTGCGTCGGTATCCAATCCATTCCACTTGTTCATATAGAAAATGCCCACATCACTCAAATTCCAGTCCGCATTTTCTCTGCGACCTTGCTTGCGGTCCTGCAGCTGTACGAAGCACATTATCTTCCTTTACAATGAGTGAAGCTGCACGAAACCTTGTGTGTGCAATTGTAAATAATTCAGTTTTTAAGTTTTGTGTTTTTTTTGTAGAATCTATATAAAGTAATATACATTAGCCTATTGTTAAAATAATGAAAAAAACATCATGAAATATATTTGTCTTATTGTATAGCTACATTAATAGCTGTTGTATTATTATAGGATGGCTTGTTAAACATTTCATAGGATTTTCAGAGGGAGGAAAAACCAAGACATTTAATATAAAATGTAAAATGAATAATTAAAGCTGCAAGCAGCATTGGTCGGGCCCGCGTATTTGGCAGGTGCTAGTCCTAACTGTCCCAATACTTTTGTCCAGTGATAGTCATAAGTGTCCCAATACTTTTGTCTACTTTTAGTCTGAAGTGTCCCAAGACTTTTGTCTAGTGTACCTACCTTGTCTGCATTGTGTGGGCACGTTGGTGCTTCCTGCTTTTAAGCAGCCATCTTAAAAAAACAGCAGCGCAGCAGCATCAGCGCAGCGGGTCTTTGAAGGGTCATAAAATCAAAACCGGAGCAGTTAGAAAAAAAAGCGCTTCTGTCATTGTAATCACAAGGGTTCAATCTCTCTCCTGTGTTAGTTTGAAGGCGAAACGACAAACGCGCTCAGAGGAGTTTGTTTTTGAAGGAAGGTGACCAGTTTTTACAAAAAAATTGTTTTGAAGGGGGAATAGCAAACTTCCTGTTGATTTTTGCTGGGGGTTGTTAATTTATGAAATGTAGGTCTAAGTGAGACCTACGGAGAGGTTTTTGTTTCATGTCTCTCCGACCTTCCCAGTGGGAGTTACAGGCAGTTTTGTCATTTTTTTCTTCCGAGGAGCAGTTTTTTCTCCGTTTTATTCAAAAATTGCTGTACAGCGCAATTTTTAAATTTGGGGTTAGGTTTTTTTATTAGATCACAATTTTTGCCAGTCCTGATGTGTGTGTTCAGTTTGGTGAGTTTTGAAGCGTGTTAAGGGGGTCAAATTACAGCTCAAAGAGGCAAAAGTGACTGTTTTTAGTACTTTTTTGTCTTGAAGGGGGAATTGCCAACTTCCTGTTGATTTCTGCCCGATGATATACACTTATGAAAACTAGGTCTAAGTCAGACCTACATACAGGTTTTTGTTTCATGTCTCTCCGATCTTCCTAGTGGGAGATATAGGCAGTCTAGTTTTTTTTTTCCTAGGGGGCGCTAAAGCGCAATTTTGAGTTTTGGGGTTCGTTTTTTTTTAAAACAGGTAATTTTCGCAGGTCCTGATGTGTGGGTCAAATATGGTGAGTTTTGAAGCATGTTAAGTGGGTCAAATTACAGTTTAATGTGGCGGCGGAAGAATAAAGAATAATTAAAGCTGCAAGCAGCGTTGGTCGGGCCCGCGTATTTGGCAGGTGCTAGTCCTAAGTGTCCCAATACTTTTGTCTACTTTTAGTCTGAAGTGTCCCAAGACTTTTGTTTAGTGTACCTACCTTGTCTGCATTGTGTGGGCATGTTGGTGCTTCCTGCTTTTAAGCAGCCATCTTAAAAAAACAGCAGCGCAGCAGCATCAGAGCAGCGGGTCTTTGAAGGGTCATAAAATCAAAACCGGAGCAGTTAGAAAAAAAGCGCTTCTGTCATTGTAATCACAAGGGTTCAATCTCTCTCCTGTGTTAGTTTGAAGGCGAAACGACAAACGCGCTCAGAGGAGTTTGTTTTTGAAGGAAGGTGACCAGTTTTTACAAAAAATTTGTTTTGAAGGGGGAATAGCAAACTTCCTGTTGATTTTTGCTGGGGGTTGTCAATTTATGAAATGTAGGTCTAAGTGAGACCTACGGAGAGGTTTTTGTTTCATGTCTCTCCGACCTTCCCAGTGGGAGTTACAGGCAGTTTTGTCATTTTTTTCTTCCGAGGAGCAGTTTTTTCTCTGTTTTATTCAAAAATTACTGTAGAGCGCAATTTTTAAATTTGGGGTTAGGTTTTTTTTATTAGATCGCAATTTTTGCCAGTCCTGATGTGTGTCTTCAGTTTGGTGAGTTTTGAAGCGTGTTAAGGGGGTCAAATTACAGCTCAAAGAGGCAAAAGTGACTGTTGTTAGTACTTTTTTGTCTTGAAGGGGGAATTGCCAACTTCCTGTTGATTTCTGCCCGATGATATACATTATGAAAACTAGGTCTAAGTCAGACCTACATACAGGTTTTTGTTTCATGTCTCTCCGATCTTCCTAGTGGGAGATATAGGCAGTCTAGTTTTTTTTTCTTCCTAGGGGGCGCTAAAGCGCAATTTTGAGTTTTGGGGTTCGGTTTTTTTAAAAAAAGGTAATTTTCGCAGGTCCTGATGTGTGGGTCAAATATGGTGAGTTTTGAAGCATGTTAAGTGGGTCAAATTACAGTTTAATGTGGCGGCGGAAGAATAAAGAATAATAAAACCTTACAAATACAATAGGTCCTTATGTCCCATTGTATAAGGGGAGTCCTTATGCAATGGGCCATGCGGGCCCTAAATACATAAAAAGAAAAAACATGGTTAAAAGCCATCATCCCGGGGAGCATTTCATTTCGTCCCGTGCATTTTTTTTCAATAATAATAACAACAATTAATAATTTCTAAGTCTTTGTTAGCCGTTTGTGAAGTTTTGTGCTCGTGCGTAACGTTCACTCGCATCCTGTGCATCTCCTGGGGGCTAAGCCCCCCCCCCTGTCCTTAAAAGCTAGTGACGCCCCTGCCAGACATTCAGATTAAATTTGGCTGGTTTTTTTGTTTTGTTTTTTTAAAGAAACACTCTGCAGAGTAGAATGTGGAGCTTCAGTTAAAAGATTGGAGCCACCTGGCTGCCAGCGCAGCTGCACGGTGCAACACTGATGGCGAGCGTCTTTGTAAACCCTGCGGACTCCTAATGAGAGAATCTATCAACAACTGGCTGAACGCACGGAAGATGCAGCTGTGACTCTTTTTTTAATTTTATTTTTTTTTTAAAGGATTTGTCAATGAATTAATATTAGAGTTAGGGTTTTCCCAGTACCGGTACCAAAATGTATTTCCATACTTTTCGATACTTTTCTAAAAAACAAAAAAGGGGGACCAGAAAAAAATGGCTTTATTTTGAAAAAAATGTTAGGGTACATTAAACATATGTTTCTTATTGCAAGTTTGTCCTTAAAAAAATAGTGAACATACTTGTCTTTTAGTAGTAAGTAAGGCTCCTAATTTAAAAAATGTACAAACCTCGTTTCCATATGAGTTGGGGAATTGTGTTAGATGTAAATATAAACGGAATACAATGATTTGCAAATCCTTTTCAAGCCATATTCAGTTGAATATGCTACAAAGACAACATGTTTGATGTTCGAACTGATAAACATTTTTTTTTTTTGCAAATAATCATTAACTTTAGAATTTGATGCCAGCAACACGTGACAAAGAAGTTGGGAAAGGTGGCAATAAATACTGATAAAGTTGAGGAATGCTCATCAAACACTTATTTGGAACATCCCACAGGTGTGCAGGCTAATTGGGAACAGGTGGGTGCCATGATTGGGTATAAAAGTAGATTCCATGAAATGCTCAGTCATTCACAAACAAGGATGGGGCGAGGGTCACCACTTTGTCCACAACTGCGTGAGCAAATAGTCAAACAGTTTAAGAAAAACGTTTCTCAACCAGCTATTGCAAGAAATGTAGGGATTTCAACATCTACGCTCCATAATATCATCAAAAGGTTCAGAGAATCTGGAGAAATCACTCCACGTAAGCGGCATGGCCGGAAACCAACATTGAATGACCGTGACCTTCGATCCCTCAGACTGTATCAAAAACCGACATCAATCTCTAAAGGATATCACCACATGGGCTCAGGAACGCTTCAGAAAACCACTGTCACTAAATACAGTTGGTCACTACATCTGTAAGTGCAAGTTAAAGCTCTACTATGCAAAGCCAAAGCCATTTATCAACAACACCCAGAAACGCCGCCGGCTTCTCTGGGCCCGAGATCATCTAAGATGGACTCATGCAAAGTAGAAAAGTGTTCTGTGGTCTGACGAGTCCACATTTCAAATTGTTTTTGGAAATATTCGACATCGTGTCATCCGGACCAAAGGGGAAGCGAACCATCCAGACTGTTATCGACGCAAAGTTCAAAAGCCAGCATGTGTGATGGTATGGGGGTGTATTAGTGCCCAAGACATGGGTAACTTACACATCTGTGAAGGCACCATTAATGCTGAAAGGTACATACAGGTTTTGGAACAACATATGCTGCCATCTAAGCGCCGTCTTTTTCATGGACGCCCCTGCTTATTTCAGCAAGACAATGCCAAGCCACATTCAGCACGTGTTACAACAGCGTGGCTTCGTAAAAAAAAGAGTGCGGGTACTTTCCTGGCCCACCTGCAGTCCAGACCTGTCTCCCATCGAAAATGTGTGGCGCATTATGAAGCGTAAAATACGACAGCGGAGACCCCGGACTGTTGAACGACTGAAGCTCTACATAAAACAAGAATGGGAAAGAATTCCACTTTCAAATCTTCAACAATTAGTTTAAAAGTTAAAGTTTAAGTACCAATGATTGTCACACACACACTAGGTGTGGGCGAAATTATTCTCTGCATTTGACCCATCACCCTTGATCACCCCCTGGGAGGTGAGGGGAGCAGTGAGCAGCAGCGGTGGCCGCGCCCGGGAATCATTTTCTGGTGATTTAACCCCCAATTCCAACCCTTGATGCTGAGTGCCAAGCAGGGAGGTAATGGCTCCCATTTTTATAGTCTTTGGTATGACTCGGCCGGGGTTTGAACTCACAACCTACCGATCTCAGGGCGGACACTCTAACCACTAGGCTACTCAGTTCCCAATCGTTTACTGAGTGTTGTTAAAAGGAAAGGCCATGTAACACAGTGGTGAACATGCCCTTTCCCAACTACTTTGGCACGTGTTGCAGCCATGAAATTCTAAGTTAATTATTATTTGCAAATAATGGTGTTGTTTACTGGCGTCATATTGCAGTCTACACGTCTCTCTTATGTGTGACTGCCATCTCCTGGTCACACTTATCATTGCACCACGTACCAAATAAAATTGCTTCGAGGTCGGTAAGCACAACCAGAATTATTCCGTACATTAGGCGCACCGGGTTATAAGGCGCACTGTCGATTTTTGAGAAAATGAAAGGATTTTAAGTGTGCCTTATAGTCCGAAAAATACGGTAATTCAACGCAATTATAGAATAGAATAGAATATATCTTTATTGTCATTGTACATTGTACAAACCCCGTTTCCATATGAGTTGGGAAATTGTGTTAGATGTAAATATAAACGGAATACAATGATTTGCAAATCCTTTTCAAGCCATATTCAGTTGAATATGCTACAAAGACAACATATTTGATGTTCAAACTCATAAACTTTATTTTTTTTTTATAAATAATAATTAACTTAGTATTTCATGGCTCCAACACGTGCCAAAGTAGTTGGGAAAGGGCATGTTGTTACATGGCCTTTCCTTTTAACAACACTCAGTAAACGTTTGGGAACTGAGGAGACACATTTTTGAAGCTTCTCAGGTGGAATTCTTTCCCATTCTTGCTTGATGTACAGCTTAAGTTGTTCAACAGTCCGGGGGTCTCCGTTGTGCTATTTTAGGCTTCAAAATACGCCACTGGGAGACAGGTCTGGACTACAGGCAGGCCAGTCTAGTACCCGCACTATTTTACTATGAAGCCACGCTGTTGTAACGCGTGGCTTGGCATTGTCTTGCTGAAATAAGCAGGGGCGTCCATGGTAATGTTGCTTGGATGGCAACATATGTTGCTCCAAAACCTGTATGTACCTTTCAGCATTAATGGCGCCTTCACAGATGTGTAAGTTACCCATGTCTTGGGCACTAATACACCCCCATACCATCACACATGCTGGCTTTTACACTTTGCGCCTATAACAATCCGGATGGTTCTTTTCCTCTTTGGTCCGGAGGACACGACGTCCACAGTTTCCAAAAACAATTTGAAATGTGGACTCGTCAGACCACAGAACACTTTTCCACTTTGTATCAGTCCATCTTAGATGAGCTCAGGCCCAGCGAAGCCGACGGCGTTTCTGGGTGTTGTTGATAAACGGTTTTTGCCTTGCATCGGAGAGTTTTAACTTGCACTTACAGATGTAGCGACCAACTGTAGTTACTGACAGTGGGTTTCTGAAGTGTTCCTGAGCCCATGTGGTGATATCCTTTACACACTGATGTCGCTTGTTGATGCAGTACAGCCTGAGGGATGGAAGGTCACGGGCTTAGCTGCTTACGTGCAGTGATTTCTCCAGAACCATTTGATGATATTACGGAGCGTAGATGGTGAAATCCCTAAATTCCTTGCAATAGCTGGTTGAGAAAGGTTTTTCTTAAACTGTTCAACAATTTGCTCACGCATTTGTTGACAAAGTGGTGACCCTCGCCCCATCCTTGTTTGTGAATGACTGATCATTTCATGGAATCTACTTTTATACCCAATCATGGCACCCACCTGTTCCCAATTAGCCTGCACACCTGTGGGATGTTCCAAATAAGTGTTTGATGAGCATTCCTCAACTTTATCAGTATTTATTGCCACCTTTCCCAACTTCTTTGTCACGTGTTGCTGGCATCAAATTCTAAAGTTAATGATTATTTGCAAAAATGTTTATCAGTTTGAACATCAAATATGTTGTTTTTGTAGCATATTCAACTGAATATGGGTTGAAAGTGATGAGCCCCCCTCACCCCCCACCCTCAGTTTTGTCAATGCATAGTCTTATGAGCATTTCTGTCTTTGGAAATGTTATATTACAACTCTTGTATTGGTTCTCATTACTGGTAACAACCATAAACTAAAGTAAATGGCTGATCCTCCACCATTGCCTGTGTTCTTCTCAAAGCCAGGTGTTCCCCAACAGCTGAACCCAAGCAGCATGGATGACTGCTAATAACCCAGCCTAATAATCCCCACATTACCTAATGTCTTTCTTTCATTCTCCGCCATTTAATAGCCATTCATTATAGCGCTAACAGTCCGAGCCATTGTGACTGGAGTCCCTGAGGCCGGCCTTGAACGCAACGCGGCGGCTGCAGGACTCCAAGGTGGAGCGGCAGGGGGCGGCCCCGTGCCCCGAGGCGCTGATGCTCGGTGATTGCGCAAGGTCTCGCAGAGGTGAAGAAAATGGAGGTTCCTTAAGGATAGGAAACACAAGTCTCGAGGAAAAATGAATGTCTTCCTCTTCCCCAAAGAACCTGATGAGCGTCCTTACAAGTAGCTTGACATTGAACGCCCCCCTTCAAAGTTTATTTGGACTGGAAGTCAGGCTTCCTGAAAGTGGCCATAACATGTGCGTGGTGATGTGATGGAGTCATGCGAGAGGTTCCGCCGCCATGTAGAGCTGCTTTGACCTCACGTTAAAACCCGAGTCCACGTGTGCGTCTTAGGATATTATGAGGCTCAGCGGCGCATGTCTTGATTACACTGTTGGGCCCAATTTGGACGCCCAGAGGAGGCTCCCCTTCAGGACGGTTGAACATACACGGGGGACTTTGCAGGAAACCATTAAGGAAACAAGACATTTCCGACCGCAGGGAAAGACCGAAGAGGGTGGAAAAAAAATAAAAATGGACTGAATTGTTTGGAATATAATAGCTGTTGTTTTTCTCTGGCTGTGTTGCGTGAGATCTCCAGGGTGGCGGCTGCAGGTCGACAAAGGTATGAAGAGGCATGCACTCGTATTGCTGTCAACGCTCCACTTGAAGGTCGGGCCGGGACAAGAAAGGGAGGAAAGCCACAGTCGTGTCACTCTCAAGCCGCTGGTGGAGGGAAAACCACCAAGGTGGCCTTCAGCAGTCGGTGGTCAAATGTGCACTGGCACCTGGAACCAATTGGGTCTTGATCCCCGCCTGAAATATTTATGTGTTGGTGAATTATTCTAAGCATGTCTTCGCTGTTTATTTCTCCAAGCATGGCAGGAGCCAAGCGCTCACATAGCGGAGAAATGACATGTTGGGCCTGATCTGCTAAAGGTTTGTGTGTTTTAAAACACATTGATTGATTGAGAAGTTTATTGACATCTTAAAGGGGAACATTATCACCAGACTAGAGATGCGCGGATAGGCAATTATTTCATGCGCAACCGCATCAGAAAGTCGTCAACCATCCGCCATCCACCCGATCTAACATTTAATCAAAACCGCACCCGCCCGCCATCCACCACCCGCCCGTTGTTATATATCTAATATAGACGATGCAAGGCATTAGTGAGGTTATAAAGCTTTTGCCTGTTAAAGAAAGGAGACTGATCCAATGTCGCAGAGACATTCAATGCGTGCCACGCTGTCACGGCCCAGACGCACACCAGTGCGCAATCATATGGGAGCCGCGCTGAGCGCACCTCCAAGCGCGTCTCGCTGCCGGCGACGGCCGGGTATGGGCCCAACGCTCCAGCGCCATCCATTTTCAGGGCTAGTTGATTCGGCAGGTGGGTTGTTACACACTCCTTAGCGGGTTCCGACTTCCATGGCCACCGTCCTGCTGTCTATATCAACCAGGGTGAGCCCCACCCCTTTCGTGAGCGCACTGCGCGCGGAGTGACCCCTGTTACGCGCCCCCTGTTACGCGCCCCCGGCAACAGGGGTGGCGGGCAGGTAAGCTGCGCGGGCGGAGCGCGCGGAGTGACCCCAGTTACGAGCCCCCGGCCACGGGGGTGGCGGGCAGGTAAGCTGCTTACCTGCTGCGCGTGACGCCGGCCGCGGCGAAGGCGGACGAGGCGGGGTGTCGGTGCGGTGGTGACCCTGGACGTGCGTCGGGCCCTTCTTGCGGATCGCCTCAGCTACGGCTCCCGGTTGGGCCCTCTCGGGGGAAGGGGCCTCGGTCCCGGACCCCGGCGAGGCGTCCCTTCTCCGCTCCGTAAAAGTGTCCATCTCTTTTTTTTTTCTTCTTCTGTTGTGGCATATGCTGCAGGTGCCTGCTCGTTTTTCGTATGTGGGTAACAACATTTAACTATGTATATATATTTCCCAATTGGTTTAACTGCCACCCGCCTGAATCTATTTAAAATCTAATTTTTTTTTATTTCAACCGCCCGACCCGACCCGCGGATAAAATCTAATTTTTTTTTATTTCAACCGCCCGATCCGCGGATAATCCGCGGACTCCGCGGTTGTGTCCGCAAACCGCGCATCTCTACACCAGACCTATGTAAGCGTCAATATATACCTTGATGTTGCAGAAAAAAGACCATATATTTTTTTAACCGATTTCCGAACTCTAAATGGGTGAATTTTGGCGAATTAAACGCCTTTCTATTATTCGCTCTCGGAGCGACGTCACATCGGGAAGCAATCCGCCATTTTCTCAAACACCGAGTCAAATCAGCTCTGTTATTTTCCGTTTTTTTCGACTGTTTTCCGTACCTTGGAGACATCATGCCTCGTCGGTGTGTTGTCGGAGGGTGTAACAACACCAACAGGGACGGATTCAAGTTGCACCAGTGGCCCAAAGATGCCAAAGTGGCAAGAAATTGGACGTTTGTTCCCGCACACTTTACCCACGAAAGCTATGCTACGACAGAGATGGCAAGAATGTGTGGATATCCTGCGACACTCAAAGCAGATGCATTTCCAACCATAAAGTCAAAGAAATCTGCCGCCAGACCCCCATTCAATCTGCCGGAGTGTGTGAGCAATTCAGGGACAAAGGACCTCGGTAGCACGGCAAGCAATGGCGGCAGTTTGTTCCCGCAGACGAGCGAGCTAAACCCCCTGGATGTCTTGGCTCACACCGTCCCTTAAACTGGACAGATCAGCTTTCAGGAAAAGAGAGCGGATGAGGGTATGTCTACAGAATATATTAATTGATGAAAATTGGGCTGTCTGCACTCTCAAAGTGCATGTTGTTGCCAAATGTATTTCATATGCTGTAAACCTAGTTCATAGTTGTTAGTTTCCTTTAATGCCAAACAAACACATACCAATCGTTGGTTAGAAGGCGATCGCCGAATTCGTCCTCGCTTTCTCCCGTGTCGCTGGCTGTCGTGTCGTTTTCGTGGGTTTCGCTTGCATACGGTTCAAACCGATATGGCTCAATAGCTTCAGTTTCTTCTTCAATTTGGTTTTCGCTACCTGCCTCCACACTACAACCATCCGTTTCAATACATGCGTAATCTGTTGAATCGCTTAAGCCGCTGAAATCCGAGTCTGAATCCGAGCTAATGTCGCTATAGCTTGCTGTTCTATGCGCCATGTTTGTTTGTGTTGGCTTCACTATGTGACGTCACAGGAAAATGGACGGGTGTATATAACGATGGTTAAAATCAGGCACTTTGAAGCTTTTTTTAGGGATATTGCGTGATGGGTAAAATTTTGAAAAAAACTTCGAAAAATATAATAAGCCACTGGGAACTGATTTTTAATGGTTTTAACCATTCTGAAATTTTGATAATGTTCCCCTTTAAAGAATTGAATCCATGTAATGCTTTAAAAAGGCAAATGTATGGCACAAAAAGTCAAAGGGCCTGTTTCCATTGTGGCCCATTTCATATTCATCACATTTGATTCATTCAATAATAAAAGATATTAGGGGTGTGGGAAAAAATCGATTCGAATTCGAATCGTGATTCTCACATTGTGCGATATGATTTTTTTTTGCATCTGGAACATTCCAGGACAGGCTCACAGGTAGTGCCAGCATCTCCCAGTGTGCACCTTCTACGCGCTAAAAAAAACGCCCAGAAAAAGTGGTACATATTAGTCTGATGCTTATTGGAAAACATAAAAAAACGTGACAACAAGGATGTGCAGTAAATGAGTGTTTCCATGGTGACAGCATGTAGTACATGCAAAAACCTCATTTAAAAAGGCTGGTCTGCATCAGTTATGAATAGTCTTATTAGATCACACATAACACGCCCACTGACACGGGGAGTGCAATAGTAGTTTTATAGTTTGCACACGCTGTTTAGAGCGTAGTATTTGGATCTTAGTAGTACAGCTCAGGCCTGGCCCTAACCAATCTGGCGCCCTAGGCAAGATTTTAGGTGGCGCCCCCCCACATCGGCAGTGAAGTGTATATACTCACAAGAACCCGAATAGCTTTGTCTTTGACCTTTTTTTTTACTTACAACTATACCTAATATATAAAGGGGTGGAAAAGTGATGATTACCTGCAGGGCAAACATTAGCTAACCAGAAGGCAATAACAATGTAAACAAAAAACACCTGCTTAAAAGATCTAATACAAACATTTATATGCACGTACAACACTTAGAACTTTTAGCATATCAGTATGTGGAATTAAATTATGGAATGGATTAAGTAAAGAAGTTAAAAATTGTACTGATATGATCCAGTTTAAGAGGTTGTTCAAAATAATAGTGCTTACAGAGTACAAAGAAGAATTATGAGAAATAATATTTCTATTAAATAGGCTTTACTTTGCATTTTAATTAACGTGGGATTATTTTTTGTATTTAGAAATAATAGTACCAACTTTTTTTTTTTTTTTTTTTCTCCAATATTTGTGGCACTGGCGTGGCGCCCCCTGATGGACGGCGCCCTTAGCATTTGCCTATACGGCCTATGCCACGGGCCGGCCCTGGTACAGCTAATGACAATTCTGCAGCAAATTCCATCCAAGCTTATCCCTTACAGGTCCGAATACAACCGCCACGATTCAGACTTCTTTTTAAGTGCACCCGTCCATGTCCAAACACAGTTACCGGCTCCGCATAATATTTTGATGTCTGTCATCTAGTGCTGTTACGAAGGACCCAAAGGGAGAGGAAGTTGTCGTCTTTGTGCCGTATCCATTCCTACCATAACATGCCAGCGCCGGGAGCGCTTGTTGTGAGATCTTGTGGCAGCAGTTCAAACACACATGCAGACTTAATGCTGTGCTACATTTGCTTAGTCTTGGCGCACTTGATTGGTTCCCACACATCCTTCGGCATGCGTTGTCTTTTGTGCTGCAGTGGTGGAGGTTGTGGTTAACGGATCCAATAATAAATGATGTTGCTGGGTGGCTACCTTTCACATTTCAATTGAAAATTCCAGATACCGAGTTATTGTTATTTTTTCATAATTATTTTACACCGACCAATACGTTAACTTTTGGACGGTCTATTTTTGATATTTTGTCATATATAGGGTGCACCCGATTATAAGGCGCACTGCCGATGAACGGTCTATTTTTGATATTTTGTCATATATAAAGTGCACCAGATTGTAAAACCCACTGCCGATGGACGGTCTATTTTTGATATTTTGTCATATATAAAGTGCACCAGATTATAAAACCCACTGCCGATGGACGGTCTATTTTTGATATTTTGTCATATATAAAGTGCACCAGATTATAAAACCCACTGCCGATGGACGGTCTATTTTTGATATTTTGTCATATATAAGGTGCACCAGATTATAAAACCCACTGCCGATGGACGGTCTATTTTTGATATTTTGTCATAAATAAGGTGCACCAGATTATAAGACCCATTGCCGATGGACGGTCTATTTTTGATATTTTGTCAAATATAAGGTGCACCAGATTATAAAACCCACTGCCGATGGACGGTCTATTTTTGATATTTTGTCATATATAAAGTGCACCAGATTATAAGACCCACTGCCAATGGACGGTCTATTTTTGATATTTTGTCATATATAAAGTGCACCAGATTATAAAACCCACTGCCGATGGACGGTCTATTTTTGATATTTTGTCATATATAAGGTGCACCAGATTATAAAACCCACTGCCGATGGACGGTCTATTTTTGATATTTTGTCATAAATAAAGTGCACCAGATTATAAGACCCATTGCCGATGGACGGTCTATTTTTGATATTTTGTCATATATAAAGTGCACCAGATTATAAAACCCACTGCCGATGGACGGTCTATTTTTGATATTTTGTCATATATAAAGTGCACCAGATTATAAAACCCACTGCCGATGGACGGTCTATTTTTTATATTATGTCATATATAAAGTGCACCAGATTATAAAACGCACTGCCGATGAACGGTCTATTTTTGATATTTTGCCATATATAGGGTGCACCAGATTATAAAACCCACTGCCGATGAACGGTCTATTTTTGATATTTTGTCATATAAAAAGTGCACCAGATTAAAAGAAGCACTGCCGATGGACGGTCTATTTTTGATATTTTGTCATATGTGAAGTGTACCAGATTATAAGACCCACTGCCGATGGACGGTCTATTTTTGATATTTTGTCATATATAAAGTGCACCAGATTATAAGACCCACTGCCGATGGACGGTCTATTTTTGATATTTTGTCATATATAAAGTGCACCAGATTATAAAACGCACTGCCGATGAACGGTCTATTTTTATATTTTGTCATATATAGGGTGCACCAGATTATAAAACCCACTGCCGATGAACGGTCTATTTTTGATATTTTGTCATATAAAAAGTGCACCAGATTATAAGAAGCACTGCCGATGGACGGTCTATTTTTGATATTTTGTCATATATAAGGTGCACCAGATTATAAAACCCACTGCCGATGGACGGTCTATTTTTGATATTTTGTCATATATAAAGTGCACCAGATTGTAAGGCGCACTGCCGATGGACGGTCTATTTTTGATATTTTGTCATATATAGGGTGCACCAGATTATAAAACCCACTGCCGATGGACGGTCTATTTTTGATATTTTGTCATATATAAAGTGCACCAGATTATAAAACCCACTGCCGATGGACGGTCTATTTTTGGTATTAAATTTGGCTCAATTGAGGAGAAACGTCTGGGCTGTACTCTTGTACAGTGTCCCACCACGCTCTGACGAAAGATTGTCTTTTATTTGGACTTTCCCTAATTACATGGCAACAGCTGTTTCTAAAGGAAGGGGGGTCGTAAACAGCCGCTGCCTTTGGTCACAAAACAGTTCAAAGAAAAGGTGCCTGGAGGGAGGTCAGGCACTGCTTTTTCTCCGCTTTGTAGATCTCGAGTCAAGACGAAATCTTCCTGTGGATTACAATACGTCAAAGAAACCGACACCTTCATGTCGCTTCCCATCCTACACAGTGGAGTTTTACAAGCCTTTCGCTTGGTAGGATCAAAGACAGCTTTTGTCCTCTCGCCGGGAACTCATTGACACACAAAGTTTTGTGATAACTTAGATACAATTATTCTGACATATACCGGTACTCAACAGTATCAATGTTCAGTACATTTGTGTTATGATGTCTGATAACATTTACTATTAGTTTCTGGTATTTTTTTTTTTTCTGTGAGCACTCTTATTTTCAGTGCCTGTCTTATTTTTACCTTCATTTGGCGTCACTTTGCTTGTCTGAGTGCTGGCTCCCTCACCTTTCCCTGATTGACAATCAGGACACACCTTTTAATTGTTGCCAATGAGGACGATTGTAATGCCAGCCCTGTCTTCTGGACGCAGCTGGATCATTATGCAATTTTAAACTCCTTTTATTTGTTTTTAAATGTCTAAACAACCTCGCGCCAACCTATCTCTCCGACCTCCTTCAGCCTTACTGGCCCACCCGATCCTTAAGATCAGCCGATCAGCTGCTGTTGACGGTCCCTGACACAAGGCTGAAGCTTAGAGGTGACAGAGCTTTCGCCGTTGCTGCTCCCAAGCTCTGGAACGACCTACCCCTGAGTGTTAGACAAGCCTCCTCTCTTCCTGTTTTTAAATCTCTCTTAAAAACATACTTTTATTCCATGGCTTTTAACACTGAGTGATATCCATCCTGCAATGGCGCCCCATAATACACCTGCTGTGAACCTGTTTTAATGTTTTTATTTATTCTATTTTAATTATTTATTTTTTATCGTGTTCTGTTTGTGTTGTGTTGTGTTTGCTCGGTACTCGTTTTATCTTTTAACCTGTTCATTGTACAGCACTTTGGCTACCCCTGTGGTCAATTTTAAATGTGCTTTATAAATAAAGTTGATTTGATTTGATGGCGTGGTTAAGATATATATATAAGAAATACTTGACTTTCAGTGAATTCTAGCTATATATATTTATTTTATTACATATATATATATATATATATATATATATATATATATATATATATATATATATATATATATATATACATATATAAATAAAAGAAATACTTGAATTTCAGTGATCGTTTATTTACACATATACACACACATAACACTCATCTACTCATTGTTGAGTTAAGGGTTGAATTGTCCATCCTTGTTCTATTCTCTGTCACTATTTCAGAACACACACATTATACAAATATACATTATAAAATCAGTAAGAAAACGGGAGCTCTAATTTGGGAGTCTGAATTAGGATCAGAAGTTCCTATATAAACATTGCGCACTCACGTCGCCTTTTTGTATTGATTACTGCAGCTGTGCACTGGATTCATTCACAAATACAAACTACAATTCACAAACACTTTAGAGTTAGGCTCCACCATCAGAATGTGTACTTAAACTTATAAAGATCACATGGATATTATTCAGTGAGTTGATTCACCAAAACTAACCTGTTATACAGGAGGAAAAAGCACACAGGACGTTTCAATTGTTCACAGACTGGTCGCGCTCATCAGAATGACAAGACACTTCCGGTCTGCAGGTGATAGCATTCAATTGGGAAGAAACGCCCTACTGCCCCCTACTGACCAATGTGAATACTGATAAATGTGTAATGACAGCTCCAAAAGCGAATTCAAACCACAAAATAAAAATAAATAAATCAACACAAAAATGTGACACATTATGGGTGGGTCACATATGCATGTACAGTAGATGGCAGTATTGTCCTGTTTAAAAGTGTCACAACATTGCTGTTTACGGCAGACGAACTGCTTTACGGTAGACGAAAACTTGACTGCTGTTGTTGTGTGTTGTTACCGCGCTGGGAGGACGTTAATGAAACTGCCTAACAATAAACCCACATAAGAAACCAAGAACTCGCCCTCCATCATTAGCTGTTTATATTGTGGGAAAGCGAACGTGTGAACAGGCTGTCAACACGTCACTCAGGTCCGCATGGAGCTGGAGGGGGCGTGGCCTCCAGCTCCGCCTGAATTTCGGGAGATTTTCGGGAGAAAATTTGTCCCGGGAGGTTATCGGGAGAGGCGCTGAATTTCGGGAGTCTCCCGGAAAATCCGGGAGGGTTGGCAAGTATGGTAAAAATTAATCGGTAAGAATCAAAAAATGATTTTAACTTTAGAGATATGAATATATCGTTTGGCGAGCCTCTGGATCGATCTATTAATAGTCATGAATCAGTGGATGTCTGGTTGGAAAGTCATGAATCGGTTGATTGGAGCTCTGCAACAAAATAAGAGCGCTATAATACGAGCGTAACGTTCTCGTTTGAGACTGACAGCAACGGAGCAACATGGCAGGCAGTCTCAAAATAGTTGACAAACAATGCACCCCCGAATATTACATCTAAAGTGTGGTAAACATTCAGATTTGTTATTTTTTTTAATAAAAAATGGTCAGTTGGATAAAAGTATGGCCGTGTGTAACGTTTGGAGAGCAGCAAAAAAGTAATACTAGCAGCGCTACCAACTGGCAAGACAAGAAAACAAATTTGAAAGACTTCCAGCCCCAACTTGGCTACAACTTTGCGAACTACTACACTGTTCATTGTGCTAAAGATGAATACCTAGCTGCACAGTAACCAGCAGAATGGCACTTTGAAAACTATTTGAGCTTCTACACTAAAGCTTAGTTTACTTTGTGGCACCTAATTGTATCTTGTGTTACTGTGGTGTTATAACGCCTCTGCTTGCTTGCTTTCTCTGCATTTAATTGTTGCCACCTGAGCAAACAACAGTAAATACCTGGAAGCTCTTCAAAAAGTGTTTTGTTTACATCTTCTTTTTGTAAAGTTAATGGATTGCAATGCCTTGAAATTGATAGTTTGACTATTTGCTCATCTATTTAAAAAAAACAGACATATGACATTGTTCTGACATGATACATTTCATTTTCTTTTCACCATGCAAACCTTTCATCTGCATCGAATCGAATCGTATCGCATCAAATCGCATTGAATTGTAATTTTTCGAAAAGTTTTGAAGAATTGTATCATAACCCATGTATCTAGATCTAGATGAGGACCACAAAGTGGCACCTATTAGCAGACATATTACCTGCCGTTTTGTTTCTCAATATTATGCAAAACTTACTTTTCTTACCTTCTGGTACCTGCTGATGTGTATTTGGGATCTGCATAAGTCTTGAAAAATTGCGCGTGTCCGCCTTTGTAGTCCGTGCCAAGGCCGTAGTCATAAGCTTCTTCTTTTTCTCTGCCTTCTTATGTGGCATTCATTTTCCACTGTTGCCATTTTTAATGTAAAGTAGTGTCAAGTTCTTTCTTTCTTTCTTTCTTTCTTTCTTTCTTTTACAAACCCTGTTTCCATATGAGTTGGGAAATTGTGTTAGATGTAAATATAAACGGAATACAATGATTTGCTAATCTTTTTCAACCCATATTCAGTTGAATATGCTACAAAGACAACATATTTGATGTTCAAACTCATAAACTTTTTTTTTTTTTTGCAAATAATAATTAACTTAGAATTTCATGGCTGCATCACGTGCCAAAGTAGTTGGGAAAGGGCATGTTCACCACTGTGTTACATGGCCTTTCCTTTTAACAACACTCAGTAAACGATTGGGAACTGAGGAAACTAATTTTTGAAGCTTCTCAGGTGGAATTCTTTCCCATTCTTGCTTGATGTACAGCTTAAGTTGTTCAACAGTCCGGGGGTCTCCGTTGTGCTATTTTAGGCTTCATAATGCGCCACACATTTTCAATGGGAGACAGGTCTGGACTACAGGCAGGCCAGTCTAGTACCCGCACTCTTTTACTATGAAGCCACGTTGATGTAACACGTGGCTTGGCATTGTTTTGCTGAAATAAGCAGGGGCGTCCATAGTAACATTGCTTGGATGGCAACATATGTTGCTCCAAAACCTGTATGTACCTTTCAGCATTAATGGCGCCTTCACAGATGTGTAAGTTACCCATGTCTTGGGCACTAATACACCCCCATACCATCACAGATGCTGCCTTTTACACTTTGCGCCTATAACAATCTGGATGGTTCTTTTCCTCTTTGGTCCACAGTTTCCAAAAACAATTTGAAATGTGGACTCGTCAGACCACAGAACACTTTTCCACTTTGTATCAGTCCATCTTAGATGAGCTCAGGGCCAGCGAAGCCGACGGCGTTTCTGGGTGTTGTTGATAAACGGTTTTCGCCTTGCATAGGAGAGTTTTAACTTGCACTTACAGATGTAGCGACCAACTGTAGTTACTGACAGTGGGTTTCTGAAGTGTTCCTGAGCCCATGTGGTGATATCCTTTATACACTGATGTCGCTTGTTGATGCAGTACAGCCTGAGGGATGGAAGGTCACGGGCTTAGCTGCTTACGTGCAGTGATTTCTCCAGATTCTCTGAACCCTTTGATGATATTACGGACCGCAGATGGTGAAATCCCTAAATTCCTTGCAATAGCTGGTTGAGAAAGGTTTTTCTTAAACTGTTCAACAATTTGCTCACGCATTTGTTGACAAAGTGGTGACCCTCGCCCCATCCTTGTTTGCGAAAGCATTTCATGGATCTACTTTTATACCCAATCATGGCACCCACCTGTTCCCAATTAGCCTGCACACCTGTGGGATGTTCCAAATAAGTGTTTGATGAGCATTCCTCAACTTTATCAGTATTTATTGCCACCTTTCCCAACTTCTTTGTCACGTGTTGCTGCCATCAAATTCTAAAGTTAATGATTATTTGCACAAAAAAAAATGTTTATCAGTTTGAACATCAAATATGTTGTCTTTGTAGCATATTCAACTGAATATGGGTTGAAAATGATTTGCAAATCATTGTATTCCGTTTATATTTACATCTAACACAATTTCCCAGCTCATATGGAAACAGGGTTTGTAGTTTATTTGAAACATGAACATACTTACATACATCACAATTTCATATCATTTCACTTTACATCATGTCCGAAAAGGATTAGGAAGAAGCAAAGCTTATTTAATCCTACCCCTTTCCCACTTCATAGCGTTTACAAATATATACATCATTTACTGACCTTTTTATATAATAAAATAACATCTGTGAATTAGTATGTACAACAGTTTTGTAATATGTAATTAATTTATTCAGTCATTATTAACATACTGAGATGAAGAATATCTTATTTTCAATAAGGTTGAAGGTATTTCTCTTAATTCTTCTTCTTTGTGCTTTGTAAGCACTATTCATTTGAACAAGCTCTTAAAGTGGATCATATCAGTACAATGTTTCACTTCGTTACTTCATCCATTCCATCATTTCATTCCACATCCTGATATGCTAAAGGTTCTAAGTGTTGTACGTGCATACAAATGTCTTAAGTTAGATTTTCCTCTAAGGTTATATTTCTCCTCTTTAGTTGAGAAGAATTGTTGTACATTCTTTGGTAGCAGGTTATAGTTTGCTTTGTACATCATTTTAGCTGTTTGCAATTTTACCAAATCACCGAACTTTAATATTTTTGACTCAATAAATAAAGGGTTTGTATGTTCTCTATATCCAACATTATGTATTATTCTAACTGATCTTTTTTGTAACGAATATAGCGCACATTTGTAGTTATTTCTCATATTTCTGCACAATAACTCAGATATGGTAACACTAGCGAGCAGTAGAGAATATTAGGTGATTTTTTTTTTACTTATACTTAAGTTCTTACTTATATCTGTCAGTAGACTCGCTATCAAAGCGCTAAAAACCGTTTACATTATTCACGCACGAAACTTTAGTTATTAGAAGGTTCCGGTTGGACGGTTTTTCACGGGACACATTTCTGGCTTTGATGTTGCACTAGTGAGCCACGGATGAGGAGATGCTGCTCCGTTATTGATTGAAGTAAAGTGTGAATGTCATTAAAACAGTTAGCTCCATCTTTTGACACTTCTTCCACTCCCGTCCTTGCACGCTACACCGCTACAACAAAGACGACGGGGAGAAGACGCTGTGGAAGGTGAGCCACGTAAATAAGACCGCCCACAAAACGGCGCATCCTGAAGAGACTGTCAGAAAGCGACTTGAAGATGATGTGTAAAACATCATCTATGCAACATTTTGACCAAAGAACCACCATTACATGTTATGTAGACCACAAGGAAGTGCTTTACATTTAGAAAAAAATCATAATATGACCCCTGTCACGACCCGAATAGGACTCTGGACACAAATGCAGGATTTTGGAAACAGATAATTATTCGGACAAGGGAAGGGGTCCAAGACGGGAGAAACAAAACAGGCGATCAAAACAGATCTAACCTGACCTCTAAACTAACAAACATATCAATAACTCAAAACGCTCCAGCTACGGAGGGAAAAAGGTGCTGAGAACAAAATATACCAAATACAACAAAAAGCGCTCCAACAGAGGCGATGCGAGGAAACTAATCTTACCTGACAAAAACTTTACAAACCAAGAATCTCCCGTGGATCAAAGGGTACACAAAAAACGTGGCAACGGCTGTAGACAAGACTGTGGCAAAGGAACGCTGGCGGTACGCACAAGAAGATAGGAAACACTCTGGCACAGGACAGAAGGAGGACGAGACATTTATACACATGAGGGAGGGTGACACAGGTGGGCACAATCAGGCAATCAGGAAGTACATCAGACCAGTGATTGATTGATTGATTGAAACCTTTATTAGTAGATTGCACAGTACAGGCATGACGTAAAAGTGCATCCGGCAGTGGAGGCTCCTCTATGGGGTCTTGGGGCACTAGGAGGTTAACCCCTTTACTACTGTTACCCCAGGTGGCCCTTGGAAAAGGCCTAGTACCTGACTGCCCCCTAGCCAGGGATACGGCGAAAACCTCAACGGCGGAGCAGGCGGAAGACGGTAGATTTAAGAACTATCACGAACGGCTGCGATGGCGGAAGAAGGCTGCAGCAGAAAAGGGTCCCCAGTCGTCTTGGACTCCATGCCACTGGACCCTGACTTGATTCTGTCAAGGATCGTGTGGTGACTGTTTGTGCACCAGTCTCCCAACGCAAAACAAAGTCACGCACAGGCATCCTCCATAAAGGGATACACCCCTACCAGGAGGATCGTCATACTCGTTCGAGTGAACGCCGATGATGATGGTGACATATTCCGTACAATTGACCACTAAATGGTAACACCCGAATACGTTTTTCAACTTGGTTAAGTCGGGGTCAATTCATGGTAAATACAGGAGGAAGGGGAAGTGATCTGAAAATGAGAGGGGGAGTTAGTATTTCAAAATAAAACAGGAAGTGACCAGACAACCTTTGGATAACATCGGGCTGTCTGCCTCGCAGGATTTTTGAGGACCAGTCATAGACAATTCAAGAGTGTCAAGCTATTTTTATTTTCACTCGCATACAAAACATTCTAACTTGGATTGTTTCCCTGGCTTCGAGACTCTCCCGAAGGACAGTGCAGCGAAGACAACAAACTCCCTTCATGTCTCTCATGGACACACCTGTTGTTGTTGACTTTGGACTAGCGACTGCACAAGATCAAGGCCGCGGAACAGAGACACACTGCAGGCTTACACACAAACATGCATCCAAAAAATATACACCACACATACACCCCCCCCCCCCCCCAACCCACCCCACCCCCACAACCCAACGCACTCGACGCAAATCCCATAGGGGTGATGAAAGGATGGTCAGCGCTGTGAGCTGCGACCTGCCACCATGACCCCGCACTCCCTTCCCTTTGTTGCTAGATATCTTGGGATGTACGTTGTAATATGAATATGTGCTTTGCTATGGAGGATTTTTCCCACTCCAGACTAGGCCCTCTTAGGAGCCCAGTCTAGATTGTATTTTTTTACTCATCCGTCCCCAGCGTTTTACCTTTTTCCCCATCTTTTACGGGGCGCCTTGTGGCGACCCATCAGCGTTCCTGTTCTGTAACCCTGTACACTGTTTGTTTGTCTAATCTTGAACGGGTTTGTGCTGAAAACAAAGTTTCGTTGTACTTGTGCAATGACAATAAAGACCTATCCTATCTATCTATCTATCTATCTTAAGTGACCAGACAACCTGAAACCAGACAAAACCCAGACAAGACTTCACCCAGGTGTGACAACCCCTTTAATGCGCCCTATATTCCGGTGCACCTGAATAGACCCGCTCATCGGCAGTCCGCCTTTTAATCCGGTGCGCCTTATAGTCTGAAAAATACGGTATATTCATTTTGTTGACTGCTTTAATTACAGACCACCAGTGTCGGGACTAACGCGTTACTTTAACGCCATTAGTTTTGGCGGTAACTAGTAATCTAACGCGTTATTTTTTATATTCAGTAACTCAGTTACCGTCACTACATGATGCGTTACTGCGTTATTTTACGTTATTTTTCATGTAGTATTGGCTAGAAACAGAAGATCTGAGTGTGTTTTATTGCAGCGCTGCGGTGGAAAAGAAAAGGCGTGCTTTGTGTGGGTGGGGGTGGGGGGGACTCCCATACCGCAGTTGAGGAGTGCAGGGGAGACGTTCCTCCAGGGCCTATGTACGTCTTCGGGGCTAACAGCCTTCACTTTACCCGGCGGTGGGTCTTTACAGCTGAGGGTGAATGACGAGGCCGGCGGTTTGTTGCAACTTTGACTTAATTGGACGCAGCCATCCACCAAGCTAGAGCACCTGCACGCACTCACTGTCGCCGCTCGCCCACTCACTCACTGACGTCACTCACCTCACATGCTGTCATATCTTAAAGGGACACACACATACGCTACTCTCATAACAACTGACAAGACATCATGGTGAAGCCAGAAGTCGAGTTTCTTAACAAGGAGACATTCTCAATACTTTTCTTTTGTCGAGCACAAAGAAAATAAGATTTTAGTTAAATGTAAGTTGTGTCTTGGATCAAAGATCCTATCTACTTAAAGTTCAAGTTAAAGTGCCATTATGTTGCAGCTATTTAAAATAGTTTTGTCAATTTGTTCTGGCCTGAAATAAATTGGCCCTTTGAAACATATCTTTGTGTTTGTGTGTTGTATGTAGAGCACATTGCTTTCTGAGTTCAGTGATGCAAATGCATGTCAGGTTGATCAACAGATTGTATTATTCTCCAGTGCAATAACAGTACTGAAATGAAGGCTAAAAGGGCATTAATGGGAGCCTTAAAAAAGAGGGGGGGGGAATAAGTAACTAAATAGTTACTTTTCACAGTAACGCA
>NC_084583.2:25215000-25247500 GCF_033978685.3 Nerophis lumbriciformis | reverse complement strand
AAGATTTCATGGGATTTAGCGATTAGGAGTGACAGATTGTTTGGTAAACGTATAGCATGTTCTATATGTTATAGTTATTTGAATGACTCTTACCATAATATGTTACGTTAACATACTAGTTGGTTATTTATGCCTCATATAACGTACACTTATTCAGCCTGTTGTTCACTATTCTTTATTTATTTTAAATTGCCTTTCAAATGTCTATTCTTGCTGTTGGCTTTTATCAAATACATTTCCCCAAAAAATGTGACTTATACTCCAGTGCGACTTATATATGTTTGTCCCTTCTTTATTATGCATTTTCGGCCGGTGCGACTTATACTCCAGTGCGACTTATACTCCGAAAATACGGTATGTTTTTAGAGAATGTTTTCCAAACAAGCATTTTTTTTTTTATGACAGTGGTAGCATTGGAGTGGTGAGGCTGTTTCTGAAGGATTGGTGGTGAAAGATGACACCTTGACAAGTGGAGAGTACTAAAGAGGTCGTGCCACAGGACATGACATGTAGGAAGTGTCTTTCTTAACTGCACAGATCAAGTCAAGTTGTGACTATAACAGCACAACGTGAGATGGAAGTGAGAACACGTGTTTGCTTGTTGGTGTTTCTATCCAAACCTTTTCCGCCGATAAAGAAAAATGCGAATTTCCGTGTAGGGTTCGGAGGTCAGTTGTGTTGGACTACGGCGGCAGATTTATGGCCTCCATCAGTCTCAGGAATGGAGGTCACATGTTGACTGTGTTACACGCCGTAGCAATCATACACGTACAGGAAGCTGTCATTTATGCAAACATGCAATGCTGTGTGTGTGTGTGTGTGTGTGTGTGTGTGTGTGTGTGTGTGTGTGTGTGTGTGTGTGTGTGTGTGTGTGTGTGTGTGTGTGCATCTAATAGAGAATGTCTCATTTGCACCCCTGGTGGGGAAATCTATCAAAATGAGTGTGTTCCCAAAAAGGAGGGATTTTTCAAATTGACTGTGTGTCGGTTTTAAAAGTGCTCCCCCTCTGGTCAACATATGAAATAACAAGTGCGTGTAAGAAATTGAAATGCGCCCCCTTTGGCCAAAATCAATTTAAAAAAAGTAAATATGTATATAGAGACATACTGTAAAAACTTCAAGTAAATAATGAAGATTAAAAACCAATAACAAGCAAAACATTCAAAAAATCAACATATGAAATAACAAGTGTGTGTAAGAAATTGAAATGCGCCCCCTTTGGCCAAAATCAATTTAATAAAAGTAAATATGTATATAGAGACACACTGTAACAACTTCAAGTAAATAATGAAGATTAAAAACCAATAACAAGCAAACAATTCAAAAAATAAAATATGAACTAGAAGCAGTCTTTTTCTCAGAATGTGTCCACTTCTTTCTTATAAAACTGGGAACAATTTCTCATATTCTTTCTGTTCCTGTAATATTGCAATATTTTTTATGTAAAATTATGACTTTTTAATGCAAAATGGTGACATTTGTCATATACAATTCTGACTTTCAAAATGAGGGTGGTCCCAAAAAGGAGGGATTTTTCAAATTGACTGTGTGTCGGTTTTAAAAGTGCTCCCCTTCTGGTCAACATATGAAATAACAAGTGTGTGTAAGAAATTGAAATGCGCCCCCCTTGGCCAAAATCAATTTAAAAAAAATAAATATGTATATAGAGACATACTGTAACAACTTCAAGTAAATAATGAAGATTAAAAACCAATAACAAGCAAAAAAATTCAAAAAATAAAATATGAACTAAAAGCAGTCTTTTTCTCAGAATGTGTCCACTTCTTTCTTATAAAATTGGGAACAATTTCTCAAATTCTTTCTGTTCCTGTAATATTGCAATATTTTGTATGTAAAATTATGACTTTTTAATGCAAAATGGTGACATTTGTCATATACAATTCTGACTTTCAAAATGAGGGTGGTCCCAAAAAGGAGGGATTTTTCAAATTGACAGTGTGTCGGTTTTAAAAGTGCTCCCCCTCTGGCCAACATATGAAATAACAAGTGTGTGTAAGAAATTGAAATGCGCCCCCTTTGGCCAAAATCAATAAAAAAAAAAAAAAAAATGTATATAGAAACAAACTGTAATAACTTCAAGTAAATAATGAAGATTAAAAACCAATAACAAGCAAAAAATTCAAAAAATAAAATATTAACTAAAAGCAGTCTTTTTCTCAGAATGTGTCCATTTCTTTCTTATAAAATTGGGAACAATTTCTCATATTCTTTCTGTTCCTGTAATATTGCAATATTTTTTGTGTAAAATTATGACTTTTTAATGCAAAATGGTGACATTTGTCATATACAATTCTGACTTTCAAAATGAGGGTGGTCCCAAAAAGGAGGGATTTTTCAAATTGACAGTGTGTCGGTTTTAAAAGTGCTCCCCCTCTGGTCAACATATGAAATAACAAGTGTGTGTAAGAAATTGAAATGCGCCCCCTTTGGCCAAAATCTATTTAAAAAAAAGTAAATATGTATATAGAGACATACTGTAACAACTTCAAGTAAATAATGAAGATTAAAAACCAATAAAAAGCAAAAAATTCAAAAAATAAAATATGAACTAAAAGCAGTCTTTTTCTCAGAATGTGTCCACTTCTTTCTTATAAAATTGGGAACAATTTCTCATATTCTTTCTGTTCCTGTAATATTGCAATATTTTTTATGTAAAATTATGACTTTTTAATGCAAAATGGTGACATTTGTCATATACAATTCTGACTTTTAAAATGAGGGTGGTCCCAAAAAGGAGGGATTTTTCAAATTGACTGTGTGTCGGTTTTAAAAGTGCTCCCCCTCTGGTCAACATATGAAATAACAAGTGTGTGTAAGAAATTGAAATGCGCCCCCTTTGGCCAAAATCAATTAAAAAAAAAGGATTAGGGCCCAACGCTCCAGCGCCATCCATTTTCAGGGCTAGTTGATTCGGCAGGTGGGTTGTTACACACTTCTTAGCGGGTTCCGACGTCCATGGCCACCGTCCTGCTGTCTATATCAACCAGGGTGAGCCCCACCCCTTTCGTGAGCGCACTGCGCGCGGACTGACCCCTGTTACGCGCCCCCGGCAACAGGGGTGGCGGGCAGGCAAGCTGCGCGAGCGGAGCGCGCGGAGTGACCCCTGTTACGAGCCCCCGGCCACGGGGGTGGCGGGCAGGTAAGCTGCTTACCTGCTGCGCGTGACGCCGGCCGCGGCGAAGGCGGACGAGGCGGGGTGTCGGTGCGGTGGGCGCGGTGGTGACCCTGGACGTGCGTCGGGCCCTTCTCGCGGATCGCCTCAGCTACGGCTCCCGGTGGGGCCCTCTCGGGGGAAGGGGCCTCGGTCCCGGACCCCGGCGAGGCGTCGGGGGCCTTCTCCGCTCCGTAAAAGTGTCCATCTCTTTTTTTTTTTTCTTCTGTTGTGGCATATGCAGCAGGTGCCTGCTCGTTTTTCGTATGTGGGTAACAACATTTAACTATGTATATATATTTCCCAATTGGTTTAACTGCCACCCGCCTGAATCTATTTAAAATCAAATTTTTTTTTATTTCAACCGCCCGACCCGACCCGACCCGACCCGACCCGACCCGCGGATAAAATCTAATTTTTTTAAATTTCATCTGCTTGATCCGCGGATAATCCGCGGACTCCGCGGTTGTGCCTGCAAACCGCGCATCTCTAGTAGCGGGGGGTGTATATATTTTCAAGTATTTCTGATATATATATTAGGGTATATATTAGGGCTGCAACTAACAACTAATTTGATAATCGATTAATCTGTCGATTATTACTTCGATTAATAATCGGATAAAAGAGACAAACTACATTTCTATCCTTTCCAGTGTTTTATTTAAAGGGGAACATTATCAGCAGACCTATGTAAGCGTCAATATATACCTTGATGTTGCAGAAAAAAGACCATATATTTTTTTAACCGATTTCCGAACTCTAAATAGGTGAATTTTGGCGATTTAAACGCCTTTCTATTATTCGCTCTCGGTAAGCAATCCGCCATTTTCTCACTTTTGTCGGTGTGTTGTCGGAGGGTGTAACAACACGAACAGGGACGGATTCAAGTTGCGCCAGTGGCCCAAAGATGCGAAAGTGGCAAGAAATTGGACGGAATTTGTTCAAAATACGAGGGTGTGGGGAAAGCCGACGAAATGGTCAGTCGTTTGTTCCGCACACTTTACCCACGAAAGCTATGCTACGACAGAGATGGCAAGAATGTGTGGATATCCTGCGACACTCAAAGCAGATGCATTTCCAACCATAAAGTCAAAGAAATCTGCCGCCAGACCCCAATTGAATCTGCCGGAGTGTGTGAGCAATTCAGGGACAAAGGACCTCGGTAGCATGGCAAGCAATGGCGGCAGTTTGTTCCCGCAGACGAGCGAGCTAAACCCCCTGGATGTCTTGGCTCACACCGTCCCTTAAACTGGACAGATCAGCTTTCAGGAAAAGAGAGCGGATGAGGGTATGTCTACAGAATATATTAATTGATGAAAACTGGGCTGTCTGCACTCTCAAAGTGCATGTTGTTGCCAAATGTATTTCATATGCTGTAAACCTAGTTCATAGTTGTTAGTTTCCTTTAATGCCAAACAAACACATACCAATCGTTGGTTAGAAGGCGATCGCCGAATTCGTCCTCGCTTTCTCCCGTGTCGCTGGCTGTCGTGTCGTTTTCGTGGGTTTCGCTTGCATACGGTTCAAACCGATATGGCTCAATAGCTTCAGTTTCTTCTTCAATTTGGTTTTCGCTACCTGCCTCCACACTACAACCATCCGTTTCAATACATGCGTAATCTGTTGAATCGCTTAAGCCGCTGAAATCCGAGTCTGAATCCGAGCTAATGTCGCTATAGCTTGCAGTTCTTTCCGCCATGTTTGTTTGTGTTGGCATCACTATGTGACGTCACAGGAAAATGGACGGGTGTATATAACGATGGTTAAAATCAGGCACTTCGTGTCATGACTTGGACTGTGGAGTTTTTGTTTTCCCAAGATGCAAGAGAATTTGGATCGGACATGGCTTGAAGGTGGGTACATGATTTATTTATCAAACAAAGAATAAACGAAAAGCGCGCACTTCGGCGGAGGTAAAAAAAAACTTGGCGAATGAAAACGAAGCTTGCACAAAGGCAGAAACTGAACACAAAATAACAAAACACTTACTGTGGCATGGGACCGTGAACAGGGCTTGAAAACGCGAGGATAGCAGGGTGAGAAAGGCTATGACTCCAGGACGAACAACAGAAAATGAAAAGCTTAAATAACACAGACATGATTAACGAAAACAGGTGCGTGACTCAAAACGTGAAACAGGTGCGTGACGTGACAGGTGAAAACTAATGGTTGCTATGGTGACAAACAAGAGTGCACAATGAGTCCAAACGTGGAACAGGTGAAACTAATGGGTAATCATGCAAACAAGACAAGGGAGTGAAAAGCCAGAAACTAAACAAAACATGACTTAAAACAAAACATGATTACACAGACATGACACTTTGAAGCTTTTTTTTAGGGATATTGCGTGATGGGTAAAATTTTGAAAAAAACTTCGAAAAATAAAATAAACCACTGGGAACTGATTTTTAATGGTTTTAACCATTCTGAAATTGTGATAATGTTCCCCTTTAAAAAAAACAGCATACTGGCACCATACTTATTTTGATTATTGTTTCTCAGCTGTTTGTAAATGTTGCAATTTATAAATAAAGGTTTATAAAAAAATTAAATTAAATTAAAAAAAAAAAAAAAAAAAAAAAAAAGGAGCCTCTGCGCATGCGCATAGCATAGATCCAACGAATCGATGACTAAATTAATCGCCAACTATTTTTTATAATCGATTTAATCGATTAGTTGTTGCAGCCCTAATATCAGGGCCGGCCCGTGGCATAGGCCGTATAGGCAAATGCTAAGGGCGCCGTCCATCAGGGGGCGCCACGCCAGTGCCACAAATGTTGGAGAAAAAAAAAAGAAAAAAAAAAAAAAAGTTGGTACTATTATTTCTAAATACAAAAAATAATCCCACGTTAATTAAAATGCAAAGTAAAGCCTATTTAATAGAAATATTATTTGTTACAACATTACGCCCCCCCCCCCCCCCCCCCCCCCCCGCACGGCGCGCCTCCTCCCTTCCCGTTTCATGACTCTTTTTGGACGTCACCACATCAAAAAATCAACACAAGATGTCAAAACGGCCAAAACTGTCAGGTGCCCAGGGAAGAAAAAAAAGAAAAGAAGAGGAGGAGAAACGAGAAAAGACAGAGGTAGCAGGTAGGTAACGTTAGCCTACATGAAATTATTTGTCTGTTACAGAATGTGATAGTAACCTGGCTTTTTAGCATTAAGCTAATGTTACATGATTCGGCAATTGCTAATCAATAAATAGCTAGTTTTGTTTTAACGTCGGGTTAATATTGTGGAGGGGGCTAAATTGTTATGGAAAATAATAATGTAACGTTAGGTAATTACAGTACTCCCACCTTACATTCCTCAGGGACATTTGTATTAGATCTTTTAAACAGGTGTTTTTTGTTTACATTGTTATTGCCTTCTGGTTAGCTAATGTTTGCCCTGCAGGTAATAGTCACTTTTCCACCCCTTTATATATTAGGTATAGTTGTAAGTAAAAAAAAAAAGGTCAAAGACAAAGCTATTCGGTTTCTTGTGAGTATATACACTTCACTGCCGATGTGGGGGGGCGCCACCTAAAATCTTGCCTAGGGCGCCAGATTGGTTAGGGCCGGGCCTGCCTAATATATATATATATATATATATATATATATATATATATATATATATATATATATAATAATCCGTTCATGAATGAGTAAATGAGTATATCCGTTCGGCCACTGTGTTCAATGGAAGAGTCTGTTCTACAAAATGTTCAGGCGGCAAACTCCTTCCCCTTCGAACTGTCCTGGATGAACTGAAATATTTTTTTCCCCAATCATTTTGGAACTTGCAAGCGTACTTCTTCTTCTTACTCGTCGTCGCCATGTCTCTTCTTCGCTCTTCTGCTTCGTCTCTGTTATGTTTTTGGACATTACTACTTGCCGTAGTTTTGAAGCAATGCATGATGGGAGTCCGGATGTTGTGTGTCAGTGTATTAACGTGCCGGCTGGAATAAACACACGCTGAGAAATAGCTCCGTGCCTGCCTACTTTATGGCTTATAGACAAAGGTGGGTAGTAACGCGCTACATTTACTCCGTTACATCTACTTGAGTAACTTTTGGGATAAATTGTACTTCTAAGAGTAGTTTTAATGCAACATACTTTTACTTGAGTATATTTATAGAGAAGAAACGCTACTTTTATCTACATTCAGCTCGCTACTCGCTACTAATTTTTATCCATCTGTTAATGCACGCTTTGTTTGTTTTGGTCTGTCAGACAGACCTTCATAGTGCCTGCGTTTCAACAAATACAGTCACTGGTGACGTTCACTCCGTTCCACCAATCAGATGCAGTCACTGGTGACGTTGGACCAATCAAACAGAGCCAGGGGTCACATGACCTGACTTAAACAAGTTGAAAAACGTATTCGGGTGTTGCCATTTAGTGGTCAATTGTACGGAATATGTACTGTACTGTGCAATCTACTAATAAAAGTTTCAATCAATCAATCAAAAGTGTGAAGGAAAAAAGATATTTTTTTTATTTCAACCATACATCCCGTCAAAAGCCTAAAGACTGACTGCACAGTTCCTGTCTTCACAATAAAAGTGCCGCTCCATCGCGCCTGCGCTTTCAAAATAAGAGTCTCCGAAAGCCAGCGCAAACAAGCTAGCAAGCTACGGAGTTTGCCGCCAATGTATTTCTTGTAAAGTGTATAAAAACGAATATGGAAGCTGGACAAATAAGATGCCAAAAACCAACCACTTTCATGTGGTATTAGACAGAAAGGAGGAGCTTTTTTTCTCCTGCATTTGAAAACGTGGACGTTATCATCACTACTGTCTGATTACAATCAATGCAAGTCATCAGAATCAGGTAATACACCAACTTATATTCTTGTCTTCATGAAAGAAAGGAATCTATATGTGTTAAACATGCATGTATATTCATTAAAACACCTTTAACATGTAAACAAAAGCGGCAAAATAAATAAATATAAATTATATACTGTATATATCAATGTATGTATATATATATATATATATATATGTATGTGTGTGTGTGTGTGTGTGTATATATATATATATATATATATATATATATATATATATGTATATGTGTGTGTGTGTGTGTATATATATATATATATATATATATATATATATATATATATATATATATATATATATATGATATGTGTGTGTATGTTACTCATCAGTTACTCAGTACTTGAGTAGTTTTTTCACAACATACTTTTTACTTTTACTCAAGTAAATATTTGGGTGACTACTCCTTACTTTTACTTGAGTAATAAATCTCTAAAGTAACAGTACTCTTACTTGAGTACAATTTCTGGCTACTCTACCCACCTCTGGTTATAGATAAACCTATGGATAACGGAGACATATATAATAGTCTCCTTTTTAGGCACGCCCCCAATATTGTTGTCTGGGTGGAAATTCGGGAGAATGGTTGCCCCGGGAGATTTTCGGGAGGAGCACTGAAATTCGGGAGTCTCCCGAGAAAATCGGGGAGGTTGGCAAGTATGCCCCCCCCAGACACATTTTTTCTCTCTCAATGTGGCCCCTGAGTCAAAATACTTGCCCAGCTCTGGCCTCCAATAACCGAGGTACAACTGCACTGTATGCCCTTAATAACCATTGACCTAGTACTTCTGCACGCCAAGAACCAGCCTGCTCGTCTTACTGTGGTTCTGGCAGACAAGAACGGAAAACTGGAGCTCTTCTTGGGACTGCATGCTCGAGTGGCTCCAAACTGTTTTTGGGCCCAGCTGGGGACAGGGTCAGTGTTCCTCCAGGGTTTTGTTTTTTTAATCACCGATTAGCCCGAAAAGGTTTTGTTTTCAGTACTTTGGCAAGGGAGCGGGTTCAGCAGGCTTGCAGTGTAAAGACTAAATTCCGTTCAATCAAATAGTCAATTTGTAAGGAGCAGACAGAAGTGGGCTGAGGCGCCAGATGAGCACGTGTGGAGTGAAATGAGCTCAATGACGGCTTGCTGCATCGCTCCCTCTGCAGCTGCGCGTTGTTTCTCTACGCCAGGTCACCGCTACATGAAAGCCCGTAAAGAGGGGCGACTGGTCAACGAGGGGCGAATGGCAAATACCTCTTGTCACTCACTCGCAGCTGGGCTTTGATTAGTGCACAGAGAGGCTATCAGACATATCTGCAGCTGTCTGGGAATTCTAAAACCGGCGCTATAAATCGCAGGGACGTTAATATTAATCAACGGTGACGTAAAACATTGCTGTTCTCATGTAGTTGGATCAGTCTAAGCGTGTCCAAGGCGTCTCTAGAGCCATCCCAGCCATGCTCTGGCTCCGAGATTGGACCAAAATATGGAAGCCAACCGCCCTCACTCTCTCCCTTAAACTTGACTCCAGGTCAATCCTGCACCTGCCGCAGAAACCGCTTCTGATCGCATTGCAAGTGCTTTTGACTGTCCTTGATTTGGTACCGTGGTGTCTGTGACCAGCAGCCAGTGATGGCATCCAATGTCCAAGCACGATAAAACGATATCCTGTAGGGTGGGGGGGGGAATGTCTTTGAAATAAACACACGGTCGTGTTTAAAACAGGCCGTCGCAATGATTTGACGGGTGACGGTACAAATAGCAAGGCTGCAAATACCTGTCTGGAGAGACATTTGAAAGAGGTCGGATGTGAAATGACAGTGGGGAAGCAAATACGTTGTAGTGATAGGGACACCATCTGCAAAGTAGTACTTTCGTACACAGGCTACGCTCACACTGCAGGGTGGGATGTTCAATTCGGATTTTTTTGTCGAATCCGATGTTTTTATGTACCGTATTTTCCGGACCATGTGCCTCACAATATGAAGGTCCAGAGTAGTCGTGAGTTCAATCCCGGGCTCGGGATCTTTCTGTGTGGAGTTTGCATGTTCTCCCCGTGACTGCGTGGGTTCCCTCCAGGTACTCCGGCTTCCTCCCACCTCCAAAGACATGCACCTGGGGATAGGCTCCTCCCACCTCCAAAGACATGCACCTGGGGATAGGCTCCTCCTAACCCCAAAGACATGCACCTGGGGATAGGCCCCTCCCACCTCCAAAGAACAACAACAATGCCAGAAATGTGTCCCGTGAAAAACCGTCCAAAAAACCCCAAAGTGCACCAGATTATAAAACCCACTGCCGATGGACGGTCTATTTTTGATATTTCGTCATATATAGGGTGCACCAGACTATAAGGCGCACTGCCGATGAACGGTCTATTTTTTATATTTTGTCATATATAAGGTGCACCAGATTATAAAACCCACTGCCGATGGACGGTCTATTTTTGATATTTCGTCATATATAGGGTGCACCAGACTATAAGGCGCACTGCCGATGAACGGTCTATTTTTTATATTTTGTCATATATAAGGTGCACCAGATTATAAAACCCACTGCCGATGGACGGCCTATTTTTGATATTTTGTCATATATAAAGTGCACCAGATTATAAGACCCACTGCCGATGGACGGTCTATTTTTGATATTTTGTCATATATAAGGTGCACCAGATTATAAGACCCACTGCCGATGAACGGTCTATTTTTGATATTTTGTCATATATAAAGTGCACCAGATTATAAGGCGCACTGCCGATGGACGGTCTATTTTTGATATTTTGTCATATATAAAGTGCACCAGATTATAAGACCCAGTCTATTTTTGATATTTTGTCATATATAAGGTGCACCAGATTATAAAACCCACTGCCGATGGACGGTCTATTTTTGATATTTCGTCATAAATAAAGTGCACCAGATTATAAAACCCACTGCCGATGGACGGTCTATTTTTGATATTTTGTCATATATAGGGTGCACCAGATTATAAAGCGCACTGCCGATGGACGGTCTATTTTTTATATTTTGTCATATATAAAGTGCACCAGATTATAAGACCCACTGCCGATGGACGGTCTATTTTTGATATTTCGTCATAAATAAGGTGCACCAGATTATAAAACCCACTGCCGATGGACGGTCTATTTTTGATATTTTGTCATATATAGGGTGCACCAGATTATAAGGCGCACTGCCGATGGACGGTCTATTTTTGATATTTTGTCCTATATAAGGTGCACCAGATTTTAAGACCCACTGCCGATGGACGGTCTATTTTTGATATTTCGTCATAAATAAGGTGCACCAGATTATAAAACCCACTGCCGATGGACGGTCTATTTTTGATATTTTGTCATATATAAGGTGCACCAGATTATAAGACCCACTGCCGATGGACGGTCAATGTTTTATATTTTGTCATATTATTTTTATTTTTTTTCTGAATGTAATAGACTTTCTTGTGGTCTACATAACATGCAATGGTGGTTCTTTGGTCAAAATGTTGCATAGATGATGTTTTACACATCATCTTCAAGTCGCTTTCTGACAGTCGCTTCCGTATGCACCGTTTTGTGGGCGGTCTTATTTACGTGGCTCACCTTCGACAGCGTCTTCTCCCCGTCATCTTTGCTGTAGCGGTGTAGCGTGCAAGGACGGGAGTGGAAGAAGTGTCAAAAGATTACTTCAATCAATAACGGAACAGCATCTCCTCATCCGGAAACAACCGACCGGAACTCTCTAATAGCTAAAGTTCCTTGGGTGAATAATGTAAACTCACTACACCGGTATGTTTTAGCGCTTTCATGGCGAGTTTACTGACAGATATAAGTAAGAACTTTACACTACTTTATATTAGAAATGGCAACAGCGGAGGATGAATGTCACATAAGAAGATAGAGGAAAAAGAAGAAGCGTATCGACTACTGTGTCGGCACGGACTACAAAAGCGGATGCGCGCAATTTTTCAGTACTTATGCAGATCCCAAATACAGATCAGCTGGTACCAGAAGGAAAGAAAAGTTGATTTTGCATAATATTGCGGAACAAAACGCCAGATAATATGTCTTACTTTATACACACCCCATAATAATACTCCTATGTTGAAGCACAGTACAATCCATCAAGCGGTGTGGCTTCATAGCTTACTAAAGTCGTACTAAAACATTTTGATGGATTTTTGAGCGCTGAGTGTAAAGTTCTATATTTTCAATGGAACATATAACATTTTGGTGTTGTTAACTTGAGTCATATTGCAGTCTACACGTATCTCTTATGTGTGACTGCCATCTACTGGTCACACTTATCATTTCACCGTGTACCAAATAAAATAGCTTCGAGGTCGGTAAGCACAACCAAAATGATTCCGTACATTAGGCACACCGGGTCATAAGTTAAGGCGCACTGACGAGTTTTGAGAAAATGAAAGGATTTTAAAGGGGAACATTATCACAATTTCAGAAGGGTTAAAACCATTACAAATCAGTTCCCAGTGGCTTATTTTATTTTTCGAAGTTTTTTTCAAAATTTTACCCATCACGCAATATCCCTAAAAAAAAAGCTTCAAAGTGCCTGATTTTAACCATCGTTATATACGCCCGTCCATTTTCCTGTGACGTCACATAGTGATGCCAACACAAACAAACAGCAAGCTATAGCGACATTAGCTCGGATTCAGACTCGGATTTCAGCGGCTTAACACTGTCTGATAAGATAATTACTAACAACTATGAACTAGGTTTACAGCATATGAAATACATTTGGCAACAACATGCACTTTGAGAGTGCAGACAGCCCATTTCAGGCGCGCTAAGAACATATATTTTTCCACGATTTCAGCACTCACGTTAACCATACCTAAATAGACACAAAATACTGAATGATTGAAAAAAATAAATGTTTTTAAGCTAAATTATTGGTAAACACAGTTTATGTATAATAATTTACGCAAAACCGCGAGTAACGAATAAAGTTTTCATCAATTAATATATTCTGTAGACATACCCTCATCCGCTCTCTTTTCCTGAAAGCTGATCTGTCCAGTTTTGGAGTTGATGTCAGCAGGCCAGGGAAGCTAGGGTCGATAGGGGGTTTAGCTCGCTCGTCTGCGGGAACAAACTGCCGCCATCGCTTGCCGTGCTAGCGAGGCCCTTTGTCCCTGAATTGCTCACACAATCCGGCAGATTCAATGGGGGTCTGGCGGCAGATTTCTTTGACTTTATGGTTGGAAATGCATCTGCTTTGAGTGTCGCAGGATATCCACACATTCTTGCCATCTCTGTCGTAGCATAGCTTTCGTGGGTAAAGTGTGCGGAACAAACGACTGACCATTTCGTCGGCTTTCCCCACAGCCTCGTATTTTGAACAAATTTCGTCCAATTTCTTGCCACTTTCGCATCTTTGGGCCACTGGTGCAACTTGAATCCGTCCCTGTTGGTGTTGTTACACCCTCCGACAACACACCGACGAAAGTGAGAAAATGGCGGATTGCTTACCGAGAGCGAATAATAGAAAGGCGTTTAATTCGCCAAAATTCACCCATTTAGAGTTCGGAAATCGGTTAAAAAAATATATGGTCTTTTTTCTGCAACATCAAGGTATATATTGACGCTTACATAGGTCTGGTGATAATGTTCCTGTCATGTCTGTGTAATCATGTTTTGTTTTAAGTCATGTTTTGTTTAGTTATAGGACTCTTTAGTTTCTGTCTTTTCACTCCCTTGTCTTGTTTCCATGATTACCCCATTAGTTTCACCTGTTCCACGTCTGGACTCATTGTGCACTCTTGTTTGTCACCATAGCAACCATTAGTTTTCACCTGTCACGTCACGCACCTGTTTCACATTTTGAGTCACGCACCTGCTTTCACTAATCATGTCCATAGTATTTAAGTTCATTCATTTTCTGTTGTTCGTCCTGACGATCCTCACACCACATTTATGCTCTGTCCATTTTTTCATGTCCATGTTCACGCTGCTCCTTTTTTGTCCATGCCAAGTAAGTTTTCTTTATTCAAGCCATAGTTTGCAAGTTTTGTTTAATTGTTCATAGTTTATTCTCCGCCACTGTGCGCGCCTTTTGTTTGATCCTTTTTTTTGTATTTATAGTTAATAAATAAATCATGTACCTTCATTCCCGTCTCGCCCGTGCCAACTTTCCGTTGCATCCCGGAAAAGCAAACTCACAAGATCAAGACTTGACAGTTCCCCTTCAAGTGCGCCTCACAGTCCGAAAAATACGGTAATTCGACATTGTTCAATTTAGACAGTGTGCCTATATTTAAAGACGAACTACAACAAAATAGCATAAAAACAATGACTGAACTGCGTGAGTTAACATGTGCTTTGTAAAAAAATAAAAAAAATGTTGCCGATAAATAAAACAATTTACCTCTCCTTTCTTTTTGTCAAAGTACCGTATTTTCCGCACCATAAGGCGCCCTGGGTTATAAGCCGCGCCTTCAATGAACGGCATATTTCAAAACTTTGTCCACCTATAAGCCGCCCCGTGTTATAAGCCGCATCTAACTGCGCTAAAGGAATGTCAAAAAAACATTCAGATAGGTCAGTCAAACTTTAATAATATATTAAAAACCAGCGTGATGTGGGCGCGCACGGAGTCGTATATCAACATGGACGGAGCTGCGTGAAAAAAGCCACCCGGCCTCTTCGCGTAAACTTACCTTAACCACTCGCTCATCTTTTCTTCATCCATCCATCCCTTCGAGTTAGCTTTTATGATGACGCCGGCTGGAAAGGTCTCTTTTGGCAAGGTCTTCCTTTTGAATATCACCATGGGTGGAAGTTAGCATGGCAAGCTAGAACCACAGTGAAGGATGACTTCTCATTCCCTGTGGTGCGAATATTCACCGTACGTGCTCCCGTTGTATCCACAGTGCGGTTCACAGGAATATCAAAAGTCAGTGGAACCTCGTCCATGTTGATAATGTTCTCTGGCCGGATCTTTTTTTCAGCTATCTTGTTTTTACAATATGCACGGAAAGTAGCCAGCTTTTCTTGAAAGTCTTTAGGCAGTTGCTGTGAAATAGTAGTCCGTGTGCGGATGGAGAGATTGCGTCTTTTCATGAACCGGATCCCTGTCGCTTAGTAGGAGCCATTTTGTGGTCTTTGCAGATGTAAACACACAAAGGAAATGAAACGTACGGTAATATCCGCGCGCTTTTTCTTCTTCTACGCGGGCGGGTGGTTGCTTACAGTAGAAGAAGAAGCGCTTCCTGTTCTATGGGGGCGGGTGCTTACCTTGGCGGTTGCTTGCATAGAAGAAGAAGCACTTCCTCTTCTACGGGGAAAAAAGATGGCGGCTGTTTACCGTAGTTGCGAGACCGAAACTTTATAAAATGAATCTTAATATTAATCCATATATAAAGCGCACCGGGTTATAAGCCGCACTGTCAGCTTTTGAGAAAATTTGTGGTTTTTAGGTGCGCCTTATAGTGCGGAAAATACGGTAGCTGATAGTTGGAGAGCCCTAATTTACGGTGTACTCTTGCCCAGTGGTATACATTGTGGTCATCCACACCCATCATTCTGTGTGGCCATTTCTCAGTCCGACATACAAAACAGCGTCCCAATGTGTTGACAGCTATTGCCCGTCATGACAAGCAGAAATAATCGTTGTTCGCTTTCATCTGACTTATTCATGCCCACAGAGTTTTTAACGAGGAAAAAAAAAACGATTATTTTCAAAGTGCGGTTCATGTATTAAAAAACTGATGATTCAACTTCTTAGTGTTTCATATCCATCCAAGGCACTGAAGTGTTGCGTTAGTGAGTGTGAGTTACAGTAACATTGACTCTGGGAACCTTCCACATACTCTGCTTGGGGGTTTTGTCACACTGTGGGGAAAATATTTGGGCCATAGAGCATGGGGGCCAAGTCATGACGCCATACCGGCCCCCCGAGTTCAGTTCAAACTTGGGAGACAAACAGTTTTGCAGCAAATTCCTAGTGCTACTGTTGTAAAGAGGAACGTGGACTACTCTAAACACATGGCCAGATCCTTGCATTGACGTTTTGGGGTCCAAACTTGTGATTTACAAACCCTGTTTCCATAAGAGTTGGGAAATTGTGTTAGATGTAAATATAAACGGAATACAATGATTTGCAAATCATTTTCAACCCATATTCAGTTGAATATGCTACAAAGACAACATATTTGATGTTCAAACTCATAAACTTTTTTTTATTTTTTTTGCAAATAATCATTAACTTTAGAATTTGATGGCAGCAACACGTGACAAAGAAGTTGTGAAAGGTGGCAATAAATACTGATAAAGTTGAGGAATGCTCATCAAACACTTATTTGGAACATCCCACAGGTGTGCAGGCTAATTGGGAACAGGTGGGTGCCATGATTGGGTATAAAAGTAGATCCATGAAATGCTTTCACAAACAAGGATGGGGCGAGGGTCACCACTTTGTCAACAAATGCGTGAGCAAATTGTTGAACAGTTTAAGAAAAACCTTTCTCAACCAGCTATTGCAAGGAATTAAGGGATTTCACCATCTACAGTCCGTAATATCATCAAAGGGTTCAGATAATCTGGAGAAATCACTGCACGTAAGCAGCTAAGCCCGTGACCTTCCATCCCTCAGGCTGTACTGCATCAACAAGCGACATCAGTGTATAAAGGATATCACCACATGGGCTCAGGAACACTTAAAAAACCCACTGTCAGTAACTACAGTTGGTCGCTACATCTGTAAGTGCAAGTTAAAACTCTCCTATGCAAGGCGAAAACCGTTTATCAACAACACCCAGAAATGCCGTCGGCTTCGCTGGGCCTGAGCTCATCTAAGATGGACTGATACAAAGTGGAAAAGTGTTCTGTGGTCTGACGAGTCCACATTTCAAATTGGTTTTGGAAACTGTGGACGTCGTGTCCTTCGGACCAAAGAGGAAAAGAACCATCCGGATTGTTATAGGCGCAAAGTTGAAAAGCCGGTATCTGTGATGGTATGGGGGTGTATTAGTGCCCAAGACATGGGTAACTTACACATCTGTGAAGGCACCATTAATGCTGAAAGGTACATACAGGTTTTGGAGCAACATATGTTGCCATCCAAGCAACGTTGCCATGGACGCCCCTGCTTATTTCAGCAAGACAATGCCAAGCCATGTGTTACATCAACGTGGCTTCATAGTAAAAGAGTGCGGGTACTAGACTGGCCTGCCTGTAGTCCAGACCTGTCTCCCATTGAAAATGTGTGGCGCATTTTGAAGCCTAAAATAGCACAACGGAGACCCCCGGACTGTTGAACAACTTAAGCTGTACATCAAGCAAGAATGGGAAAGAATTCCACCTGAGAAGCTTCAAAAATGTGTCTCCTCAGTTCCCAAACGTTTACTGAGTGTTGTTAAAAGGGAAAGGCCATGTAACACAGTGGTGAACATGCCCTTTCCCAACTACTTTGGCACGTGTTGCAGCCATGAAATTCTAAGATAATTATTACCGTATTTTCCGCACCATAAGGCGCCCTGGGTTAAAAGCCGCGCCTTCAATGAACGGCATATTTCAAAACTTTGTCCACCTATAAGCCGCCCGGTGTTGTAAGCCGCATCTAACTGCGCTAAAGGAATGTCAAAAAAACAGTCAGATAGGTCAGTCAAACTTTAATAATATATTAAAAACCAGCGTGATGTGGGCGCGCATGGAGTCGTATATCAACATGGACGGAGCTGCGTGAAAAAAGCCACCCGGCCTCTTCGCGTAAACTTACCTTAACCACTCGCTCATCTTTTCTTCATCCATCCATCCCTTCGAGTTAGCTTTTATGATGACGCCGGCTGGAAAGGTCTCTTTTGGCAAGGTCTTCCTTTTGAATATCACCATGGGTGGAAGTTTCTGGCCATTAGCATGGCAAGCTAGAACCACAGTGAAGGATGACTTCTCATTCCCTGTGGTGCGAATATTCACCGTACGTGCTCCCGTTGTATCCACAGTGCGGTTCACAGGAATATCAAAAGTCAGTGGAACCTCGTCCATGTTGATAATGTTCTCTGGCCGGATCTTTTTTTCAGCTATCTTGTTTTTACAATATGCACGGAAAGTAGCCAGCTTTTCTTGAAAGTCTTTAGGCAGTTGCTGTGAAATAGTAGTCCGTGTGCGGATGGAGAGATTGCGTCTTTTCATGAACCGGAAACCTGTCGCTTAGTAGGAGCCATTTTGTGGTCTTTACAGATGTAAACACACAAAGGAAATGAAACGTAATATCCGCGCGCTTCTTCTTCTTCTTGTACGGGGGCGGGTGGTTGCTTACAGTAGAAGAAGAAGCGCTTCCTGTTCTATGGGGGCGGGTGCTTACCTTGGCGGTTGCTTGCGTAGAAGAAGAAGCACTTCCTCTTCTACGGGGAAAAAAGATGGCGGCTGTTTACCGTAGTTGCGAGACCGAAACTTTATGAAAATGAATCTTAATATTAATCCATATATAAAGCGCACCGGCTTATAAACTGCACTGTCAGCTTTTGAGTAAATTTGTGGTTTTTAGGTGCGGCTAATAGTGCGGAAAATACGGTAACACAGTGGTGAACATGCCCTTTCCCAACTACTTTGGCACGTGTTGCAGCCATGAAGTTCTAAGTTCATTATTATTTGCAAAAAAAAAAAATAAAGTTTATGAGTTTGAACATCAAATATGTTGTCTTTGTAGCATATTCAACTGAATATGGCTTGAAAATGATTTGCAAATCATTGTATTCCGTTTATATTTACATCTAACACAATTTCCCAACTCATATGGAAACGGGGTTTGTATACAACATGCTGTAGTTTGTCATAATTGAACATGTTTCCGATATCACAGCAGTGAGGAAAAAAAGCTATTGCTGACTCTCACCTTGACCACACGCTCAGTGTCATGTCAGCTTGGGGTGTGACAGAAAAGGCGATGTAGAGCAGAGCAAGGCTAATAGCGGCACCGTGATGACGTCTGGATGGATCGGACTGGCCTGGAGGAGAGAGTGTTTCCTCAGGCATGGTCCTCACATCAGCACAGATGCTGAAGTTAGTTATGGAGATTAATGGACTTTATAGAGGACCCCCGTGCCCCCCCCCCCCTTGGTGCCTTGTTCTTGTTTTGCTTTAACATCTTCCAGAGCACCAAAGTAGAAACACATTTTAGGATTAAACAAATTATAGAACTTTTTTTCTCCCATTCCCCTTGATAAATGATTACATTGCAGCTAAACACCCCTCACATATGTTGGCTTTTCCCACGTACGAATTAACAGAGCGCACACGCAGTCTTTAGCGGTGCTCCTTCAGGTGACCCCATTGTTGTTATAGTGTCTGCTCTGCGGGCGCTGTTAGGCGTGTTAACCCTCGTATTTATTCTCTTAGAGGACTAGATTTCACACCTTTCAGGCATCCTGGACATTATTGCAACACCGGTGGTCCCAAACTTCTACAAACCCCGTTTCCATATGAGTTGGGAAATTGTGTTAGATGTAAATATAAACGGAATACAATGATTTGCAAATCATTTTCAACCCATATTCAATTATATGCACTACAAAGACAACATATTTGATGTTCAAACTCATAAACTTGACTTAGAATTTCATGGCTGCAACACGTGCCAAAGTAGTTGGGAAAGGGCATGTTCACCACTGTGTTACATGGCCTTTTCTTTCAACAACACTCAATAAACGATTGGGAACTGAGGAAACTAATTGTTGAAGCTTTGAAAGTGGAATTCTTTCCCATTCTTGTTTTATGTAGAGCTTCAGTCGTTCAACAGTCCGGGGTCTCCGCTGTCGTATTTTCCGCTTCATAATGCGCCACACATTTTCAATGGGAGACAGGTCTGGACTGCAGGCGGGACAGGAAAGTACCCGCACTCTTTTTTTTACGAAGCCACGCTGTTGTAACACGTGCTGAATGTGGCTTGGCATTGTCTTGCTGAAATAAGCAGGGGCGTCCATGAAAAAGACGGCGCTTAGATGGCAGCATATGTTGTTCCAAAACCTGTATGTACCTTTCAGCATTAATGGTGCCTTCACAGATGTGTAAGTTACCCATGCCTTGGGCACTAATGCGCCCCCATACCATCACACATGCTGCCTTTTCAACTTTGCGTCGATAACAGTCTGGATGGTTCGCTTCCCCTTTGGTCCGGATGACACGATGTCGAATATTTCCAAAAACAATTTGAAATGTGGACTCGTCAGACCACAGAACACTTTTCCACTTTGCATGAGTCCATCTTAGATGATCTCGGGCCCAGAGAAGCCGGCGGCGTTTCTGGGTGTTGTTGATAAATGGTTTTCGCTTTGCATAGTAGAGTTTTAACTTGCACTTACAGATGTAGCGACCAACTGTATTTAGTGACAGTGGTTTTCTGAAGTGTTCCTGAGCCCATGTGGTGATATCCTTTAGAGATTGATGTCGGTTTTTGATACAGTGCCGTCTGAGGGATGGAAGGTCACGGTCATTCAATGTTGGTTTCCGGCCATGCCGCTTACGTGGAGTGATTTCTCCACATTCTCTGAACCTTTTGATGATATTATGGAGCGTAGATGTTGAAATCCCTACATTTCTTGCAATTGCACTTTGAGAAACGTTGTTCTTAAACTGTTCGACTATTTGCTCACGCAGTTGTGGACAAAGGGGTGTACCTCGCCCCATCCTTTCTTGTGAAAGACTGAGCATTTTTTGGGAAGCTGTTTTTATACCCAATCATGGCACCCACCTGTTCCCAATTAGCCTGCACACCTGTGGGATGTTCCAAATAAGTGTTTGATGAGCATTCCTCAACTTTATCAGTATTTGTTGCCACCTTTGACCTCTGGCATCAAATTCTAAAGTTAATGATTATTTGCACACAAAAAAATGTTTATGAGTTTGCACATCAAATATGTTGTCTTTGTAGCATATTCAACTGAATATGGGTTGAAAAGGATTTGCAAATCATTGTATTCCGTTTATATTTACATCTAACACAATTTACCAACTCATATGGAAACGGGGTTTGTAAGAATATAGTGGCCATTAACAGTTACAGCTGGGTTTCCCATAGTGCGGCACAGGGGCCATCTGTGGTCCATGACTCCTTTGTCATCGGCCTTACGCACATTACAAAAAAACGAAAAATTGAGATCTCATTTGCACCCCTGGTGGTGAAATCTATCCAAATTAGGGTGGTCCCAAAAAGGAGGGATTTTTCAGATTGACTGTGTGTCGGCCTCTGGTCAATATATGAAATAACAAGTGTGTGTAAAAATGTGAAGTGCCCCCCCTTCTGGCCAACATATGTAATAACAAGTGTGTAAGAAATTGAAATGCGCCCCCTTTGGTCCAAATTAAATAAAAATATATGTATATAGAGACATACTGTAATAACTTGAAGTAAATAATGAAGATTAAAAACCAATTACAAACAAAATATAAAAATGAACTAAAAGCTTACTTTTTTGATATTTACATAGTAAGTATATATTATCAATGTTGTAGAAACCCCATTTCCATATGAGTTGGGAAATTGTGTTAAATGTAAATATAAATGGAATACAATGATTTGCAAATCCTTTTCAAGCCATATTCAGTTGAATATGCTACAAAGACAACATATTTGATGTTCAAACTCATAAACTTTATTTTTTTGCAAATAATCATTAACTTTAGAATTTGATGCCAGCAACACGTGACAAAGAAGTTGTGAAAGGTGGCAATAAATACTGATAAAGTTGAGGAATGCTCATCAAACACTTATTTGGAACATCCCACAGGTGTGCAGGCTAATTGGGAACAGGTGGGTGCCATGATTGGGTATAAAAGTAGATTCCATGAAATGCTCAGTCATTCACAAACAAGGATGGGGCGAGGGTCACCACTTTGTCAACAAATGCGTGAGCAAATTGTTGAACAGTTTAAGAAAAACCTTTCTCAACCAGCTATTGCAAGGAATTTAGGGATTTCACCATCTACGGTCCGTAATATCATCAAAGGGTTCAGAGAATCTGGAGAAATCACTGCACGTAAGCAGCTAAGCCCGTGACCTTTGATCCCTCAGGCTGTACTGCATTAACAAGCGACATCAGTGTGTAAAGGATATCACCACATGGGCTCAGGAACACTTCAGAAAACCACTGTCAGTAACTACAGTTGGTCGCTACATCTGTAAGTGCAAGTTAAAACTCTCCTATTCAAGGCGAAAACCGTTTATCAACAACACCCAGAAATGCCGTCGGCTTCGCTGGGCCTGAGCTCATCTAAGATGGACTGATACAAAGTGGAAAAGTGTTCTGTGGTCTGACGAGTCCACATTTCAAATTGTTTTTGGAAACTGTGGACGTCGTGTCCTCCGCACCAAAGAGGAAAAGAACCATCCGGATTGTTATAGGCACAAAGTGTAAAAGCCAGCATGTGTGATGGTATGGGGGTGTATTAGTGCCCAAGACATGGGTAACTTACACATCTGTGAAGGCGCCATTAATGCTGAAAGGTACATACAGGTTTTGGAGCAACATATGTTGCCATCCAAGCAACGTTACCATGGACGCCCCTGCTTATTTCAGCAAGACAATGCCAAGCCACGTGTTACATCAACGTGGCTTCATAGTAAAAGAGTGCGGGTACTAGACTGGCCTGCCTGTAGTCCAGACCTGTCTCCCACTGAAAATGTGTGGCGCATTATGAAGCCTAAAATAGCACAACGGAGACCCCCGGACTGTTGAACAACTTAAGCTGTACATCAAGCAAGAATGGGAAAGAATTCCACCTGAGAAGCTTCAAAAATGTGTCTCCTCAGTTCCCAAACGTTTACTGAGTGTTGTTAAAAGGAAAGGCCATGTAACACAGTGGTGAACATGCCCTTTCCCAACTACTTTGGCACGTGTTGCAGCCATGAAATTCTAAGTTAATTATTATTTGCAAAAAAAAATAAAGTTTAAGAGTTTGAACATCAAATATGTTGTCTTTGTAGCATATTCAATTGAATATGGGTTGAAAAGGATTTGCAAATCATTGTATTCCGTTTATATTTACATCTAACACAATTTCCCAACTCATATGGAAATGGGGTTTGTAAATATAAATCTTTATATATCTAGAAAGGGTGGTCCTAAAGAGGTAGGCATTTTTCGGAGGTCTCAAGAAGGTAACAATACAAGAATGTGTGTGTGTGTGTGTGTGTGTGTGTGTGTGTGTGTGTGTGTGTGTGTGTGTGTGTGTGTGTGTGTGTGTGTGTGTGTGTGTGTGTGTGTGTGTGTGTGTGTGAAAGAGGAAACACATGGATCTGTGCCCAGATCTTTATTTGTCTTTATGTGCGGGACCACACACACACACACACACACACACACACACACACACACACACACACACACACCAGTAATGTATATTCAATTTGCTTGCTGACAAATACGATTGACCTTAGCGGGTTTGGAAGCAATTTCTCCATCAACACCTGATTACTGGTGGTAAAGTGTGTCTAAAAACAAAGATACTCGAGTCCTAATTTATAGTAGCAATGCTGCTGTGCCTCGGCTACATCAGCTCTATCTGCTTCTCACAGCTCGCCCTGATTACGCTCCTGTGACATTTACTGCAAACAAAGTGCTTCCAGGTAACAAAAGCCCAGGAGTGACCGCCCAAACTTCCCTTTCTCTTAAGTCTCATTGTTGTGTTTGAGATCAACAACTGGGAACAGTACAAAAAAAGCCAAGGCACTAGCACACACTTCAATACAATATGTTATCAATCAATGATAATGATCAGTGATAACACCCGAAAACTTCATCTCTTGTGTTCTTTGAATCTCAACTCCTTCGACATATAATGAGCCTTCCACACTTTTCCTACTACTGCAAAAAATCATAAATGTCGTTTTACTAGCATTCAAGGACAATCTATTTACATCAAACCATCTTTTGATTTTGACAAATTCATTTTTAACCACCTCTGACTCATAAAAAACGGAATGCTGGACGACAGCAAAGACTTACTGTGAGCTGAGCTGCTCCATCTCTATGCCCCCATCAGCTGATCCTGGAGGTACCCAAAACAAAGCGCAAGCTCAGAGGGGACAGAGCTTTCTCTGTTGCGGGTGCCAAACTCTGGAACGATCTCCCTCTCCATGTGAGACAGGCCCCTTCTTTGGCTATTTTTAAGACCCTTCTTAAAACCCATTTTTATTCACTGGCTTTTAACCCAGCATGAGACTTTGAACCATTTTTAGCTTTTAACTTTTTGAACTGTTTTTAACTTTTAAACTGTTTTTATCTAACAAACTGTTCTTAGGGTAATTTATATTTGCTTTTTAAATGTGCATTTTTATTTCTGTTTTAAATGTTATTTTTTAGTTTGTCCTTTGCCTCCATTTCTTTGTGGTGTACAGCCCTTTGTTTTTCAACTGTGCTTGTCTTTAAAGGGCTTTATAAATTAAAGCTGCAAGCAGCGTTGGTCGGGCCCGCGTATTTGGCAGGTGCTAGTCCTAAGTGTCCCAATACTTTTGTCCAGTTTTAGTCCCAAGTGTCCCAATACTTTTGGCAAGTTGTAGTCCTAAGTGTCCCAATACTTTTGTCAAGTTGTAGTCCCAAGTGTCCCAATACTTTTGTCCAGTTTTCGGCCTAAGTGTCCCAATACTTTTGTCCAGTTTTAGTCCCAAGTGTCCCAAAACTTTTGGCAAGTTGTAGTCCTAAGTGTCCCTATACTTTTGTCAAGTTGTAGTCCCAAGTGTCCCAATACTTTTGTCCAGTTTTCGGCCTAAGTGTCCCAATACTTTTGTCCAGTTTTCGGCCTAAGTGTCCCAATACTTTTGTCCGGTGGTAGTCATAAGTGTCCCAATACTTTTGTCTAGTGTACCTACCTTGTCTGCATTGTGTAGGCACGCTGGTGCTTCCTGCTTTTAAGCAGCCATCTTAAAAAACAGCAGCGCAGCAGCATCAGCGCAGCGGGTCTTTGAAGGGTCATAAAATCAAAACCGGAGCAAGTATTAAAACGCTGTTCTGTTATTTTATACACAAGGGTTTAATCTCTCTCCTGTGTTAGTTTGAAGCCGAAACGACAAACGCGCTCAGAGGAGATAGTTTTTGAGATAGGTGACCGGTTTTTACAAAGATTTTGTTTTGAAGGGGGAATAGCAAACTTCCTGTTGATTTTTGCTGGGGGTTGTCAATTTATGAAATGTAGGTCTAAGTGAGACCTACGGAGAGAGTTACAGGCAGTTTTGTCAGTTTTTTCATCCGAGGAGCAGTTTTTTCTGCGTTTTATAAGAAAATTGCGCTAGAGCACAATTTTGAGATTTGGGGTTAGGTTTTTTGATTAGATCGCAATTTTTGCCAGTCCTGATGTGTGCGTTCAGTTTGGTGAGTTTTGAAGCATGTTAAAGGGGTCAAATCACAGCTCAAAGAGGCAAAAGTGACTGTTTTTAGTACTTTTTTGTCTTGAAGGGGGAATTGCCAACTTCCTGTTGATTTTAGCCCAAGAATGAACTATTATGAAATGTAGGTCTAAGTCAGACCTACATAGAGGTTTTTGTTTCATGTCTCTCCGACCTTCCTAGTGGGAGTTACAGGCAGTCTAGTTTTTTTTTCTTCCTAGGGGGCGCTAGAGCGCAATTTTGAGTTTTGTGGTTCGTTTTTTTTTTTTAAAGGCAATTTTCGCAGGTCCTGATGTGTGCGTCAAATATGGTGAGTTTTGAAGCATGTTAAGTGGGTCAAATTACAGTTTAATGTGGCGGCGGAAGAATAAAGAATAAAGAATAAAACCTTACAAATTCAATAGGTCCTTATGTCCCATTGTATAAGGACTCCCTTCGGGAGTCCTTTTGCAATGGGCCATGTGGGCCCTAATAAAACCTTACAAATTCAATAGGTCCTTATGTCCCATTGCATAAGGACTCCCTTCGGGAGTCCTTTTGCAATGGGCCATGCGGGCCCTAATAAAGTTGGTATGGTATGGTATGGTACTGTGTGTGGAGCAGAAGGCGTCCACAAAGTACATCCGTACATGGCATGACAAAGAAGGGTAGCGTCCGCACAACTTAAATAGCCTTGATTGCTAAAACAAAGCAGGTGTGAGGAATAGCGCTCTAGGAAGACATGAAACTGCAACAGGAAAATACCAACAAAAGAGGAAAAGCCACAAAAAATAGGAGCACATGACAAGAAGTAAAACACATCACACAGGAAAACACCAAAAACTTCAAAATAAGTCACGGCGTGATGTGACAGGTGGTGACAGTACACCTACTTTGAGACAAGAGCTATAGTGATGCATGCTTGGTTATGCTTTGAATTCATATCCAACAATTGTGACAACAACTTTTTATTGTCAATATCAGCTTCATTTTTTTATGTTTTCTGCTGGTGATTTTTTTTCAATGAAACAAATGTGCCTTGACTCAGAAAAGGTTGAACAACACTGCTGTAAACCATGTCTTCAAGGTTCAAGGTTCAACTTTATTGTCCCCGCGGGGAAATTTGTCTTGGGCACAGTGCATCATTGCTTTCTTAACATACCCAAAAACAACAGAACAAAAACACAAGCACAGACACAACCACAACCATACAACTAACATTTAAACATCAGAACATGGAGCTTGATAGACACTTTGATGTAGGCATAAAATCTACAGTATGGAGATAAAGATAAAGTACCAATGTGCATTGCACTAGAGCTCATGGATCAAGTGCTGTGTGCTAAAGTGCTTAGTTCTAAAGTGCTATGTGCTAAAGTGCTGTGTGCTAAAAAAGTGCTAACCTATGTGTTAAAATTCTATTGCACATTGTTGGTCAGCTTAATGGAGGCTGGGACAAATGATTATTTAAGGCGGTTAGATTTGCATAGTGGGACCCGGAGTCTTCTCCCTGATATAAATGCTGTCATTATTTTTGTACAAGCTCTGCACACAACATAGCATTATGGTCCTGGCTGGTCCACCAATGTTCCAATCCTAAAGACGCTGTTCTTCTCGTTACAAGTTAAAGTAAGTTTTCACCAGATATTTTAAAGCTGCTATTGATTGACTAAGTGCTGTTTTGAAATTCCCATTGCAGCTTGGACTAATACCAGCGCTGCAAACACAAGCTTGTTGCAATCACACACATAAACACCAGCAGTATCAGAAAACACACGGCTTCATTATTTGTGTGAACACGTGCATGATTCACCGGCGGCCTATTAGGGTTTGTTTATACCAGGCCAGCCTATTTCTAGCATTGTCATGCAAGGATGTGCACCGACTCTTCCAATCACATTTTGTAGGGTTTTCCTGCTTGTCTTTATCAGGTTTACGGACAATTTACAATAGAATAGAATAGAATAGAAAGTACTTTATTTTTTTTATTTTTTATTTTATTTTTTATTTTTATTTATACATATATATATATATTTTTTTTTTTTTTTTTTTTTTTACTTTATTGATCCCTAGGGGAAATCCAGCACCACAGTTCGCTCACAATAGACAAGAATAATAATGAATAATATAATATATATAATATATTATATATATATAATATATGAATAATACAAATATATTCTACAAACCCCGTTTCCATATGAGTTGGGAAATTGTGTTAGATGTAAATATAAACGGAATACAATGATTTGCAAATCATTTTCAACCCATATTCAGTTGAATATGCTACAAAGACAACATATTTGATGTTCAAACTCATAAACATTTTTTTTTTTTGCAAATAATCATTAACTTTAGAATTTGATGCCAGCAACACGTGACAAAGTAGTTGGGAAAGGGCATGTTCACCACTGTGTTAAAGTTAAAGTTAAATGATTGTCACACACACACACTAGGTGTGGTGAAATTTGTCCTCTGCATTTGACCCATCCCCTTGATCACCCCCTGGGAGGTGAGGGGAGCAGTGGGCAGCAGCGGTGCCGCGCCCAGGGAATCATTTTTGGTGATTTAACCCCAAATTCCAACCCTTGATGCTGAGTGCCAAGCAGGGAGGTAATGGCTCCCATTTTTATAGTCTTTGGTATGACTCGGCTGGGGTTTGAACTCACAACCTACCCATCTCAGGGCGGACACTCTAACCACTAGGCCACTGAGTAGGTTACATGGCCTTTCCTTTTAACAACACTCAGTAAACGTTTGGGAACTGAGGAGACACATTTTTAAGGCTTCTCAGGTGGAATTCTTTCCCATTCTTGCTTGATGTACAGCTTAAGTTGTTCAACAGTCCGGGGGTCTCCGTTGTGCTATTTTAGGCTTCATAATGCGCCACACATTTTCAATGGGAGACAGGTCTGGACTACATGCAGGCCAGTCTAGTACCTGCACTCTTTTAATATGAAGCCACGTTGATGTAACACGTGGCTTGGCATTGTCTTGCTGAAATAAGCAGGGGCGTCCATGGTAACGTTGCTTGGATGGCAACATATGTTGCTCCAAAACCTGTATGTACCTTTCAGCATTAATGGTGCCTTCACAGATGTGTAAGTTACCCATGTCTTGGGCACTAATACACCCCCATACCATTACACATGCTGCCTTTTACACTTTCACCCTAGAACAATCCGGAAGGTTCTTTTCCTCTTTGGTCCAGAGGACACGATGTCCACAGTTTCCAAAAACTATTTGAAATGTGGACTCGTCAGACCACAGAACACTTTTCCACTTTGTATCAGTCCATCTTAGATGATCTCGGGCCCAGCGAAGCCGACGGCGGTTCTGGGTGTTGTTGATAAACGGTTTTCGCCTTGCATAGAAGAGTTTTAACTTGCACTTACAGATGTAGCGACCAACTGTAGTTACTGACAGTGGGTTTCTGAAGTGTTCCTGAGCCCATGTGGTGATATCCTTTACACACTGATGTCGCTTGTTGATGCAGTACAGCCTGAGGGATCGAAGGTCACGGGCTTAGCTGCTTACGTGCAGTGATTTCTCCAGATTCTCTGAACCCTTTGATGATATTACGGACCGTGGATGGTGAAATCTTTAAAATCCTTCCAATAGCTGGTTGAGAAAGGTTTTTCTTAAACTGTTCAACAATTTGCTCACGCATTTGTTGACAAAGTGGTGACCCTCGCCCCATCCTTGTTTGTGAATGACTGATCATTTCATGGAATCTACTTTTATACCCAATCATGGCACCCACCTGTTCCCAATTTGCCTGCACACCTGTGGGATGTTCCAAATAAGTGTTTGATGAGCATTCCTCAACTTTATCAGTATTTATTGCCACCTTTCCCAACTTCTTTGTCACGTGTTGCTGCCATCAAATTCTAAAGTTAATGATTATTTGCAAAAAAAAAAAAATGTTTATGAGTTTGAACATCAAATATGTTGTCTTTGTAGCATATTCAACTGAATATGGCTTGACAATGATTTGCAAATCTTTGTATTCCGTTTATATTTACATCTAACACAATTTCCCAACTCATATGGAAACGGGGTTTGTATTAACGCATATTATTTCCAGGCTTTCACGGGCCACATAAAATAACGTGGCGGCCCAGATTTGGCCCCCCCGGGCCTTGAGTTTGACACCTGTGCTCTAATACAACCGAGCTAAGCCAAAGACAGCACACCTGTAGGTCTAGTTTCCATCTGGTTCTGAACAGGGGGGCATGTTTTCACTTGTGTTTTCATATCTTACGCCTACGTCAGCGCCGCTCATCCGTCCACGGATGACACAAAACGTGCGGTGGGCTCTACGTGGTCGACGCCAGACTTCCTGCAGGGAGACTCGCTTGTTCTCTACTCCTGCATCCACTGTGCTTGATTTGGGGAATTTATTGCTCCGTCTGTGTTTTCGCAGGGCCTCCCGGAAAGCGTGGAAGGATGGGAAGAAGAGGGGAACCGGGTAAGTGAATCCCACCACCTGTTGGGTTACTTGTCTGTGGTGCGTTCTTCCTTGTCTTCGCTCTTGGTGACTGGAAGGCTTCAGCCCGCCCATCTCCTGGCGTTAACATGTGGTGGCGCTAACCTTGTCCAGATGTCGGAGTAGCTCACTGAGCGCGTGCAGCTGCAGTCGTGATGAGGCTAATGCGTGCCAACACCGCTGCCCCCTCCATTATGGTGTCGCTTTAGCTTCTACCGAGCGGTTCGGTACACTCACATCCATCTGGTTTGCAGCGATAAACCCTGATTCCTTTTTGCAGAGGGGTGAATCTCCTTTTTAGGTCCCTTACTACTGCAGTTTGTAATCAATCAATCAATCAATGTTTATTTATATAGCCCTAAATCACAAGTGTCTCAAAGGGCTGCACAAGCCACAACGACATCCTCGGGTCCCGACTCTGGACAGCCAGCACTTCATCCATGGCCACCAGACCTGTGTCCCCCCCCCCCCCCCCCTCCACAAGGAAGAGGGGAGCAGAGGAGAAAAGAAAAGAAGTAGTTGTAGCTGGAATGCGTTGTCTTTAATCTCCTTTCTAATGACTTCAATTTTCTTATTGAAGAAATTCATAAAGTCATCTGCCGAGTGGGTGGAGCTATTGGGAGGAGTCCCTTGTTGGGTTAGCGATGCTACTGTACTAAACAAAAATTTAGGGTCGTTTTTGTTGAGGCGGATGAGATTTGAGTAATATTTAGCTTTAGCTAAGGTAAGCATGCGTTTATACGATATTAAACTATCACTCCATGCTTGATGGAAAACCTCAAGCTTGGTCGCGCGCCATTTGCGTTCCAACTTTCTACATGATAATTTATGAGCTCTGGTTTCTTCTGTAAACCACAGGGTGCGCCTTTTAGGGGCCCTTTTTTGTTTTAGCGGTGCTATACTATCAATGGTTTTGCGCAGGGCATTGTCAAAGTTGTTAGTTAGGTTATCAATAGAGCCGACATAATTTGGGAATGGTGCCATTACCGACGGCAGTAGGTCAGCAAGAGTCATCTTTGTGGCAGCATTAATGTTGCGGCTGCTATAGCAGTTATTATTATTATTAGTTTGTTGACAATGAGTCAGAACTTCGAATTTTATAAGGTAATGATCGGACATTACTTTAGTATACGGGAGTACCATAACTTTGGAGGTGGTGACACCCCTGACCAGCACTAGATCTATCGTATTACCGTTGCGATGCGTAGGTTCATTTATTATTTGTGCAAGACCACAGCTATCAATTATAGTCTGTAAGATGCATCTGTGCCCAAATGGTGGCTTCCCAAGTTTAACACACCACATAATTAGTCAATCAATCAATCAATCAATCTTTATTTATATAGCCCTAAATCACAAGTGTCTGAAAGGGCTGCACAAGCCACAACGACATCCTCGGTACAAAGCCCACATAAGGGCAAGGAAAAACTCACCCCAGTGGGACGTCAATGTGAATGACTATGAGAAACCTTGGAGAGGACCGCATATGTGGGTAACCCCCCCCCCCTCTAGGGGAGACCGAAAGCAATGGATGTCGAGTGGGTCTGACATGATATTGTGAGAGTCCAGTCCATAGTGGATCCAACATAATAGTAAGAGTCCAGTCCATAGTGGGGCCAGCAGGACACCATCCCGAGCGGAGACGGGTCAGCAGCGCAGAGATGTTCCCAGCCGATGCACAGGCGAGCGGTCCACCCCGGGTCCCGACTCTGGACAGCCAGCACTTCATCCATGGCCACCGTACCTGTGCCCCCCCCCCCCCCCCCTCCACAAGGAAGAGGGGAGCAGAGGAGAAAAGAAAAGAAGTAGTTGTAGCTGGAATGCGTTGTCTTTAATCTCCTTTCTAATGACTTCAATTTTCTTATTGAAGAAATTCATAAAGTCATCTGCCGAGTGGGTGGAGCTATTGGGAGGAGTCCCTTGTTGGGTTAGCGATGCTACTGTACTAAACAAAAATTTAGGGTCGTTTTTGTTGAGGCGGATGAGATTTGAGTAATATTTAGCTTTAGCTAAGGTAAGCATGCGTTTATACGATATTAAACTATCACTCCATGCTTGATGGAAAACCTCAAGCTTGGTCGCGCGCCATTTGCGTTCCAACTTTCTACATGATAATTTATGAGCTCTGGTTTCTTCTGTAAACCACAGGGTGCGCCTTTTAGGGGCCCTTTTTTGTTTTAGCGGTGCTATACTATCAATGGTTTTGCGCAGGGCATTGTCAAAGTTGTTAGTGAGGTTATCAATAGAGCCGACATAATTTGGGAATGGTGCCATTACCGACGGCAGTAGGTCAGCAAGAGTCATCTTTGTGGCAGCATTAATGTTGCGGCTGCTATAGCAGTTATTATTATTATTAGTTTGTTGACAATGAGTCAGAACTTCGAATTTTATAAGGTAATGATCGGACATTACTTTAGTATACGGGAGTACCATAACTTTGGAGGTGGTGACACCCCTGACCAGCACTAGATCTATCGTATTACCGTTGCGATGCGTAGGTTCATTTATTATTTGTGCAAGACCACAGCTATCAATTATAGTCTGTAAGATGCATCTGTGCCCAAATGGTGGCTTCCCAAGTTTAACACACCACATAATTAGTCAATCAATCAATCAATCAATCTTTATTTATATAGCCCTAAATCACAAGTGTCTGAAAGGGCTGCACAAGCCACAACGACATCCTCGGTACAAAGCCCACATAAGGGCAAGG